>NC_069500.1:120036342-120181342 GCF_027579735.1 Bombina bombina
TCTCCTCACATCCCTCTGACATTCACTGCACGCTGAGAGGAAAACCGGGCTCCAACTTGCTGCGGAGCGCATATCAACGTAGAATCTAGCACAAACTTACTTCACCACCTCCATCGGAGGCAAGGTTTGTAAAACTGAATTGTGGGTGTGGTGAGGGGTGTATTTATAGGCATTTTGAGGTTTGGGAAACTTTGCCCCTCCTGGTAGGAATGTATATCCCATACGTCACTAGCTCATGGACTCTTGCTAATTACATGAAAGAAATCAAGCACAAACTTTCTTCACCACCTCCATAGGAGGCAAAGTTTGTAAAACAGAATTGTGGGTGTGGTGAGTGGTGTATATGTATAGGCATTTTGAGGTTTGGGAAACTTTGCCCCTCCTGGAAGGATTGTATATCCCATACGTCACTAGCTCATGGACTCTTGCCAATTACATGAAAGAAATATATGTATATACAGGTATGTTACATACTAAATTCAAATTAAGAGAACCCTGTTTAATAAATACAATGCTGTATTTGTTGACTTTATTAGGCTAAAATTTGCCAAAGCGGGGGCATGTCTGTGCAGCAGCCATCTCTGAGGCTATTGAGGCGAACAAGCTAAACCCGTAGATGTGTGTATTCGAATCCTTTGTGAGGATCCGATTGAGGAAGAAAGGAGCTGCTTGTTCCCTTGGGATATAAGTCCATATCATTACTATGACAATCTGAATATATTGCCTGTGCAGAAAGTGTATGAGCTATATACTAAGAAATGTTTATGTTATAAGAAAATTTCAGCTGGCCCAAGATTAGCCTTGAATATTATAAAAACAATATAAAAAAGGAAATTTATGCTTACCTGATAAATTTATTTATTTTACGATAGGACGAGTCCACGGATTTCATTCTTGCTTATGGGATATCGCCTCCTGGTCAACAGGAGGAGGCAAAGAGCTCCACAGCAGAGCTGCATAAATAGCTCCTCCCTTCCCCCCCAACCCAGTCATTCGACCGAAGTTAGGAAGAGAAAGGAAAAACCAAGGAGCAGAGGTGACTGAAGTTTAACAAAAAATAAAAACCTTTCTTTAGAAAAAAAACGACAGGGTGGGCCGTGGACTCGTCATATCGTAAAAGAAATAAATTTATCAGGTAAGCATAAATGTCATTTTCTTTTACAAGATATGACGAGTCCACGGATTTCATCCTTACTTATGGGATACAATACCAAAGCTATAGGACATGGATGAAAGGGAGGGACAAGACAGGAACCTAAATGGAAGGCACCACTGCTTGAAGAACCTTTCTCCCAAAAACAGCCTCGGACGAGGCAAAAGTATCAAATTTGGAAAATTTGGAAAAAGTGTGAAGAGACGACCAAGTTGCAGCCTTGCAAATCTGTTCAACAGAAGCATCATTTTTAAATGCCCATGAGGAAGCCACAACCCTAGTAGAATGAGCCGTAATTCGTTCAGGAGGCTGCTGTCCAGCAGTCTCATATGCAACGCGGATGATACTCTTCAGCCAAAAAGAAAGAGGTAGCCGTAGCTTTCTGACCCCTACGTTTCCCAGCAAAAACAACAAATAATGAAGATGTTTGACGAAAATCCTTAGTCGCCTGCAAGTAGAACTTCAAGGCACGGACTACGTCCAAATTATGTAACAGATGCTCCTTCTTAGAAGAAGGGTTAGGACACAAGGAAGGAACAACAATTTCCTGATTAATATTTTTGTTGGAAACAACCTTAGGAAGAAAACCAGGTTTGGTACGTAACACCACCTTATCAGAATGAAAAATAAGATAAGGAGAATCACATTGTAAAGCCGAAAGCTCAGAAACTCTGTGAACAGAAGAAATAGCAACCAAAAATAAAACCTTCCAAGATAATAACTTAATATCTATGGGATGCATAGGTTCAAACGGAACCCCTTGAAGAACTTTAAGAACTAAATTCAAACTCCAAGGAGGAGCAAGTAGTCTAAACACAGGCCTGATTCTAGTCAGAGCCTGACAAAAAGATAGAACATCTGGAACATCTGCCAGACGTTTGTGTAGCAAAATAGACAAATCAGAAATCTGTCCCTTTAAGGAACTTGCCGACAACCCTTTCCCCAAGCCTTCTTGGAGAAAAGATAAGATCCTAGGAATCCTAATCTTATTCCATGAGTAGCCCTTGGATTCACACCAATAAAGATATTTACGCCATATCTTATGGTAAATTCTTCTAGTAACAGGCTTGCGCGCCTGAATCAAGGTATCAATGACCACATCAGAGAACCCTCACTTAGATAAAATCAAGCGGCCAATCTCCAAGCAGTCAGCTGCAGAGAAATTAGATTCGGATGATGGAAGGGTCCCTGAATGAGAAGGTCCTGCCTCAATGGAAGCTTCCACGGCGACAGAGAGGACATGTCCACCAGATCGGCATACCAAGTCCTGCGAGGCAACACAGGAGCGATTAGAATCACTGAAGTCCTCTCCTGTTTGATCCGTGCAATCACCCGGGGAAGGAGAGCAAACGGTGGAAACACATAAGCTAGGTTGAACAACCAAGGCACTGCCAAGGCATCTATCAGTTCGGCTTGAGGATCCCTGGACCTGGATCCGTATCTCGGGAGCTTGGCATTCTGACGAGACGCCATCAGATCCAATTCCGGTCTGCCCCACCTGAGGATCAAGGTGGCAAAAACCTCCGGGTGGAGTTCCCATTCCCCCGGATTAAACGTTTGTCTGCTCAAAAAATCCGCCTCCCAGTTCTCCACTCCTGGGATGTAGATTGCTGACAGATAATAGTGAGCCTCCGCCCACCAAATTATCTTGGATACTTCCGTCATCGCTAAGGAACTCCTTGTTCCTCCCTGATGATTGATGTAAGCCACAGTCGTGATGTTGTCTGACTGAAAACGGATGAATTTGGCCAAAGCCAACTGAGGCCAAGCCTGAAGAGCATTGAATATTGCCCTCAACTCCAGAATATTGATTGGAAGTAGAGACTCCGACCAAGTCCACACACCCTGAGCCTTCAGGGAATTCCAGACTGCACCCCATCCTAGTAGACTGGCGTCCGTTGTCACTATCACCCATGAGGGTCTGCGGAAGCACGTCCCTTGGGACAGATGACCCAGCGACAACCACCAAAGAAGAGAGTCTCTTGTCTCCCGATCCAGATCTATCTGAGGAGACAAATTTGCATAATCTCCATTCCACTGTCTGAGCATGCTCAGTTGTAGAGGTCTGAGATGAAAACGAGCAAACGGAATGATGTCCATTGCCGCCACCATCAATCCAATTACCTCCATGCACTGAGCCACTGATGGCCGAGGATTGGACTGAAGGATTCGGCATGTGTTCAGAATCTTTAGCTTTCTGACTTCCGTCAAAAAGATTTTCATGGATACCGAGTCTATTAGAGTTCCCAGGAAGGGAACCCTTGTCTGTGGAATTAGTGAACTCTTTTCAAGATTCAGCTTCCACCCGTGAGTCTTTAGAAAGGATAGAACAATGTCGGTATGAGACTTTGTCAGCTGATAAGACGACGCCTGGATCAGAATATCGTCCAGATAAGGCTCCACTGCAATGCCCCACGGCCTGAGAACCGCCAGCAGAGACCCTAGAACCTTCGTGAAGATCCTGGGTGCTGTGGCCAGCCCAAAAGGAAGAGCCACAAACTGAAAATATTTGTCCAGGTAGGCAAACCTTAGGAACTGGTGATGATCCTTGTGGATAGGAATATGAAGATATGCATCCTTTAAGTCCACGGTAGTCATATATTGACCCTCCTGGATCATTGGAAGAATTGTCCGAATAGTCTCCATCTTGAAGGAGGGAACTCTGAGAAACTTGTTTAGACTCTTGAGATCTAAAATGGGACGGAACGTTCCCTCTTTTTTGGGAACCACGAAAAGGTTTGAGTAAAACCCCTGCCCCTGTCTTGGAACGGGACAAATTACTCCCATAGTGGAGAGGTCTTTTACACAACGTAAGAACGCCTCTCTTTTTGTCTGGTCTACAGACAATCGTGAAAGAAGAAACCTTCCCCTTGGGAAAGAATTTTTGAACTCCAACTGATACCCTTGAGACACAATTTCCAGTGTCCAGGGATCCTGAACATCTCTTATCCAAGCCTGGACAAAGAGAGACAGTCTGCCCCCTACTAGATCGGTCCCGGATCGGGGGCCGCCCCTTCATGCTGTCTTGGGAGCAGCAACGGGCTTCTTGGGTTGTTTACCCTTGTTCCAAGCCTGGTTGGGTCTCCAGACAGACTTGGCCTGTGCAAAATTCCCCTCCTGTTTAGCGGAAGAGGGGACTCCCTTGAAATTTCGAAAGGAACGAAAATTACTCTGTCTACCCCTCTGCTTAGATGTTTTATCCTGAGGTAGGAGATGACCCTTACCTCTCGTAATGTCAGAAATGATCTCTTTCAAGTCAGGCCCGAATAGGGTCTTTCCCTTGAAAGGAATAGCCAAAAGTTTGGATTTAGAGGACACATCCACAGACCAAGATTTTAACCATAAGGCTCTGTGAGCTAGAATGGCAAATCCTGCATTCTTAGCTGCCAATTTGGCTATCTGAAAGGCGGCATCTGTAACAAAAGAATTACCAGCTTAAGGGCCTTAATTCTATCCATTATCTCCTCTAAAGAAGTCTCAGTCTTAAGAGACTCTTCTAAGGCATCAAACCAAAAGGCAGCTGCAGTTGTGACTGGTACAATGCAGGCCGTCGGTTGTAATAGAAACCCCTGATGAACAAATAGCTTTTTTAGAAGACCCTCCAACTTTTTATCCATAGGGTCTTTGAAAGCACAACTGTCCTCAATAGGGATAGTTGTACGCTTAGCCAGGGTAGAAATAGCTCCCTCCACCTTAGGAATCGTTTGCCAAGAGTCCCGAACGGTGTCAGGTATAGGGTACATTTTCTTAAAAATAGGGGAAGGTGAGAACGGAATACACGGTTCCTTAATAATTTCCGAAATTCTCTTAGGAACTGGAAAAACGTCAGAATAAGATGGAACTTCTAAATACTTGTCCATCTTACACAATTTTTCTGGAGGGACCACTATAGAGTCACAGTCATCCCGAGTCATAAAAAAAAAGCCTCAGTTCACAAGGTCCCCTAGATATCATAGGACATGTAGTGAAATACGCACATAAGCAGTGACTCACCCGTTGCGTCAGCAATTGTGTCTACCAGATGATCTGGAAAGGTTTAACATGTTGGGATCCCCCTTGTAATAAAAAGACAGCCCACACATGCTACCCAGGGAAGCCC
Source organism: Bombina bombina (assembly GCF_027579735.1). Classification (NCBI taxonomy): domain Eukaryota; kingdom Metazoa; phylum Chordata; class Amphibia; order Anura; family Bombinatoridae; genus Bombina; species Bombina bombina. The sequence continues at coordinate 120,041,595 of NC_069500.1, forward strand.
TTACCGAGCTCCTCACAGAATAAATAGAGGCATAGTACAGTCAGGTTCTGGGTTAATCTTACAGTATCACAAGGTCCACTCTTCCTCCTAAGGTCCTGAAAGGTATAAGGGTCTTAGTCAATATTCTATGACCGCACACAGAGAAGCAGCACAGTTGTGGGAGGTGCAGTGAAACTAAAATCCACTAGTTCCCATAACCTGTCAGCTATTTTCAGATGCTTCTCTGTAGAAAAAACATAATTTATGTAAGAACTTACCTGATAAATTAATTTCTTTCATATTAGCAAGAGTCCATGAGCTAGTGACGTATGGGATATACATTCCTACCAGGAGGGGCGAAGTTTCCCAAACCTTAAAATGCCTATAAATACACCCCTCACCACACCCACAATTCAGTTTAACCAATAGCCAAGAAGTGGGGTGATAAGAAAGGAGCGAAAGCATCAAAAAATAAGGAATTGGAATAATTGTGCTTTATACAAAAAAATCATAACCACCACAAAAAAGGGTGGGCCTCATGGACTCTTGCTAATATGAAAGAAATAAATTAATCAGGTAAGTTCTTACATAAATTATGTTTTCTTTCATGTAATTAGCAAGAGTCCATGAGCTAGTGACGTATGGGATAGCAAATACCCAAGATGTGGAACTTCCACGCAAGAGTCACTAGAGAGGGAGGGATAAAATAAAGACAGCCAATTCCGCTGAAAAATTAATCCACTACCCAAATCAAAAAAGTTTCAATTTTTATAATGAAAAAAACTGAAAATATAAGCAGAAGAATCAAACTGAAACAGCTGCCTGAAGTACCATTCTGCCAAAACTGCTTCTAAAGAAGAGAAAACATCAAAATGGTAGAACATAGTAAAAGTATGCAAAGAAGACCAAGTCATTGCTTTGCAAATCTGATCAACAGAAGCTTCATTCTTAAAAAGCCCAGGAAGTAGAAACTTGCCTAGTAGAATGAGCCGTAATCCTCCGAGGCGGGAATCCACCCGACTCCAAATAAGCATAATGAATCAAAAGTTTAAGCAAGATGCCAAATAAATGGCAGAATCCTTTTGACCTTCCTAAAACCAGAAAAGATAAAAAATAGACTAGAAGTCTATCTGAAATCTGAATAGCTTCAACATAGAATTTCAAAAACTCTTACCATATCCAAAGAAAGTATGAATCTCACCAAAGAAGTCTTAGGAAAACAATAATTCCTCCCTAATGTTTGTTAGAATTTACAACTTTAGGTAAGAATTGAAATGAGGACAGCAAAAACCACCTTATCCTGATGAAAAAATCAGAAAAAAGAGATTCACAAGAAAGAACAGATAATTCAAAAAATGTTCTAGCTGAAGAGATGAAAGTAATTAATGTCCAGAGCAAGCATATGCTCAAATAGAAGAGCCTGAAAAGCCTTCAGAACCAAATTAAGACTCCAAGGAGGAGAAATTGGCTCAATGACAGGTTTGATACGAATCAAAACCTGAACAAAATGATAAATATCAGGAAGTAACACTGCCTTATCCTGATGAAAAATCAGAAAAGGATATTCACAAAAAAGAGCAGATAAGTCAAAAACTCTTCTAGCAGAAGAAAAAACCAAAAGGAACAATACTTTTCCAAGAAAGTAATTTAATGTTCAGAGAATGCATAGTTTCCAACGGAGGAGCCAGTAAAGCCCTCAGCACCAAATTGAGACTCCAAAGAGGAGAGATTGAATTAATGACAGGCTTGATACGGACCAAAGCCTGTACAAAACAATGAATATCAGGATGATTAGCAATCTTTCTGTGAAAAAAGAACAGAAAGAGAAGAGATTTGTCCTATCAAAGAACTGAAGACAAAACCTTATCCAAACCAACCTGAAAAAATAATAAAATTCTATGAATTTTAAAAGAATGCCAAGAAAAGTAGGTCTTCCAGACTCAATAATAAATCTTTCTAGAGACAGATTTACGAGCCTGAAACATAGTATTAATCAATGAGTCAGAGAAACCTCTATGACTAAAAATCAAGCGTTCAATCTCCATCCCTTCAAATTTAATGATTTGAGATCCTGATGGAAAAAATGGGCCTTGAGAAAGAAGGTCTGGTTTAAACGGAAGTGTCCAAGGTTGGCAACTGGCCATCCGAAAGAGATCCGCATACCAAAACCTGAGAGGCCATACTGGAGCCACCAGCAGAACAAACAAATATTCCATAAGAATTTTGGAAATTACTTTGGAAGAAGAACTAGAGGCTGAAAGAAATAGGCAAAAAGATAATTCCAAAGAAATTTCAATGCATACACTACTTCTGCCTGAGGATCCCCGGACCTGAATAGGCCCCTGGGAAGTTCTTTATTCAGATGAGATGCCAACAGATCTATTTCTAGAAATGCTCACATCTGAAAAATTGAAAAACATATCTGGGTATGAAAGACCATTCTCCCGGATGTAAAGCTTGATTAAGAGATTATCCGCTTCCCAAAAATCTATACCTGGGAAAAAAAACACAGAATTTAGATAGGAGCTGGATTTAGCCCAAGCTAATATCCGAGACACTTCTGTCACAGCCTAAGGACTGATAGTCCTACCCTGATGATTGACATACACCATAGTTGTGATATTGTCTGAAAAACAATAAACGTCTCTTCTTCAAAAAGAAACTAACTGAAAAACTCTGAGAATGCACGGAGTTCTAAAATATCAAATGGTAATCTCGCCTCCTGAGATTTCCAAACCCCTTTGTGCTGACACAGATCCTCAGACAGCCTCCCAACCAAAAAGACTCACATCTGTAGAGATCATGGTCCAGGTTGAAAGAAACGAAGAGACCTGTAGAACTAAATGATGGTGATCTTAACCACCAAATCAAGAGAGATATATATTAGGATTCGAAGATTTAAAAATGCGAAATCCTAGAATCCCTGCAGCATAATTCAGCATAAAAGACTGGAAAGGTTCTTTCTATTGAAAATGAGCAAAGGGAATTGAATCCAATGCTGTGGCCATAAGACCTAAAACTTCTATGCATATATAGCAACTGAAGGAAATTATAGAGACTAAAGGTACCGACAGACGGAACCCAATAAAATTGTCCCTTGTTTGATAGAGACAAAGACAGTGACACAAACTATCTGGAAACCTAAAAAAGGTGACCCTTGTGTGAGGAATCAAGAGCTTTTGAAAAAAAATCCTCTATGTCCTGGAAGAACAAAGTGAATCATATGAGATTCCGCATCCTCAGAAAATAATCTGAATGAAAATATGCATTTATTGTATCTAATGAAAACAAATGATGCTATCACTGACCAAAAAAAGGCAGAATAGATTGAATAAAACTCCAAAACCCAGTTCCTAAAAATGGAACTGGAAGAAATACCCCAGAAGATTCCAGGTCTGAGCAGCGCTCGAACCTCACGGGTGATCAGCCATGCTTCAACAGTACCCAAAATATATAGGACCGAAACACACTTAAAGAAAGTGTTAGCCTTACTGGAATAAAATCAAAGAAATTTGGACCAAATAGAACCAAATAAATTTCAAAAAAGTCTGATTTCGAACTGAAAAATTTCCAATTAAAAACATGTTACTTGGGAAAGAATTCAGGAATTCGTTCCTTAATAAGAACAACCAAACTAATATAAGCTTAAAGTTTTAGTCTTAGAACTCAATCTTGAAGCCCAGAGTAACAGTTTAAGAATTGAACCCAATTATAATTTATTATCTTAAAACAAAAGAAATATGGATTTTTAGAAATCGCAAAATTCTTCTAGCTAAAACAGCTAAAGACATAGATTAAACCTCATTTGCGAAAATATTCAATAAAATGAAGACACAAATGAAATTATTAGCATGATAGTCCAGTTAAAGGACCAGTCAATACACTGGATTTGCATAATCAATAAATGCAAAACAACAAGACAAATGCAACAGCACCTAGTCTAATAAATTTTGTCTCTATTAACAATGCTAAAATAAATCATAATCTGATACTTGATCTTAAAGTAAACAGAAAAAATGAAGCAATTGCAACATCATCCAAATAAATCACAGGTCCAAGAAAAGTACCTGAAACTAAATAATTTTCCATAAATAAGATACAACCATCTAAAGGAAAATAATTACTATTTTGCTATAGAAACGATAGCATAATTAGTAGGAGTAGAGATAGCCCCAATAAATTGGAGAACCCTCCAAATTGAATTTAACTGCCGGCAAAGAATATAGTTTAAAACCTTTGAAGAAAGAATAAAAGAAAATTCTCAGCCTATTCCATTCCCTAGTATGAGGAACTGGAAAAACAGAATTTATGTTTACCTGATAAATTACTTTCTCCAACGGTGTGTCCGGTCCACGGCGTCATCCTTACTTGTGGGATATTCTCTTCCCCAACAGGAAATGGCAAAGAGCCCAGCAAAGCTGGTCACATGATCCCTCCTAGGCTCCGCCTACCCCAGTCATTCGACCGACGTTAAGGAGGAATATTTGCATAGGAGAAACCATATGATACCGTGGTGACTGTAGTTAAAGAAAATAAATTATCAGACCTGATTAAAAAACCAGGGCGGGCCGTGGACCGGACACACCGTTGGAGAAAGTAATTTATCAGGTAAACATAAATTCTGTTTTCTCCAACATAGGTGTGTCCGGTCCACGGCGTCATCCTTACTTGTGGGAACCAATACCAAAGCTTTAGGACACGGATGAAGGGAGGGAGCAAATCAGGTCACCTAAATGGAAGGCACCACGGCTTGCAAAACCTTTCTCCCAAAAATAGCCTCAGAAGAAGCAAAAGTATCAAACTTGTAAAATTTGGTAAAAGTGTGCAGCGAAGACCAAGTCGCTGCCCTACATATCTGATCAACAGAAGCCTCGTTCTTGAAGGCCCATGTGGAAGCCACAGCCCTAGTGGAATGAGCTGTGATTCTTTCAGGAGGCTGCCGTCCGGCAGTCTCGTAAGCCAATCTGATGATGCTTTTAATCCAAAAAGAGAGAGAGGTAGAAGTTGCTTTTTGACCTCTCCTTTTACCAGAATAAACAACAAACAAGGAAGATGTTTGTCTAAAATCCTTTGTAGCATCTAAATAGAATTTTAGAGCGCGAACAACATCCAAATTGTGCAACAAACGTTCCTTCTTCGAAACTGGTTTCGGACACAAAGAAGGCACGACTATCTCCTGGTTAATGTTTTTGTTAGAAACAACTTTTGGAAGAAAACCAGGCTTAGTACGTAAAACCACCTTATCTGCATGGAACACCAGATAAGGAGGAGAACACTGCAGAGCAGATAATTCTGAAACTCTTCTAGCAGAAGAAATTGCAACCAAAAACAAAACTTTCCAAGATAATAACTTAATATCAACGGAATGTAAGGGTTCAAACGGAACCCCCTGAAGAACTGAAAGAACTAAGTTGAGACTCCAAGGAGGAGTCAAAGGTTTGTAAACAGGCTTGATTCTAACCAGAGCCTGAACAAAGGCTTGAACATCTGGCACAGCTGCCAGCTTTTTGTGAAGTAACACAGACAAGGCAGAAATCTGTCCCTTCAAGGAACTTGCAGATAATCCTTTCTCCAATCCTCCTTGAAGAAAGGATAGAATCTTAGGAATCTTTACCTTGTCCCAAGGGAATCCTTTAGATTCACACCAACAGATATATTTTTTCCATATTTTGTGGTAAATTTTTCTAGTTACAGGCTTTCTGGCCTGAACAAGAGTATCAATAACAGAATCTGAGAACCCTCGTTTTGATAAGATCAAGCGTTCAATCTCCAAGCAGTCCGCTGGAGTGAGACCAGATTCGGATGTTCGAACGGACCTTGAACAAGAAGGTCTCGTCTCAAAGGTAGCTTCCATGGTGGAGCCGATGACATATTCACCAGATCTGCATACCAAGTCCTGCGTGGCCACGCAGGAGCTATCAAGATCACCGACGCCCTCTCCTGATTGATCCTGGCTACCAGCCTGGGGATGAGAGGAAACGGCGGGAATACATAAGCTAGTTTGAAGGTCCAAGGTGCTACTAGTGCATCTACTAGAGTCGCCTTGGGATCCCTGGATCTGGACCCGTAGCAAGGAACCTTGAAGTTCTGACGAGAGGCCATCAGATCCATGTCTGGAATGCCCCACAGATGAGTAATTTGGGCAAAGATTTCCGGATGGAGTTCCCACTCCCCCGGATGTAATGTCTGACGACTCAGAAAATCCGCTTCCCAATTTTCCACTCCTGGGATGTGGATTGCAGACAGGTGGCAGGAGTGAGTCTCCGCCCATTGAATGATTTTGGTCACTTCTTCCATCGCCAGGGAACTCCTTGTTCCCCCCTGATGGTTGATGTACGCAACAGTCGTCATGTTGTCTGATTGAAACCGTATGAACTTGGCCTTTGCTAGCTGAGGCCAAGCCTTGAGAGCATTGAATATCGCTCTCAGTTCCAGAATATTTATCGGTAGAAGAGATTCTTCCCGAGACCAAAGACCCTGAGCTTTCAGGGATCCCCAGACCGCGCCCCAGCCCATCAGACTGGCGTCGGTCGTGACAATGACCCACTCTGGTCTGCGGAAGGTCATCCCTAGTGACAGGTTGTCCAGGGACAGCCACCAACGGAGTGAGTCTCTGGTCCTCTGATTTACTTGTATCTTCGGAGACAAGTCTGTATAGTCCCCATTCCACTGACTGAGCATGCACAGTTGTAATGGTCTTAGATGAATGCGCGCAAAAGGAACTATGTCCATTGCCGCTACCATCAAACCTATTACTTCCATGCATTGCGCTATGGAAGGAAGAGGAACGGAATGAAGTGTTTGACAAGAGTTTAGAAGTTTTGTTTTTCTGGCCTCTGTCAGAAAAATCCTCATTTCTAAGGAGTCTATTATTGTTCCCAAGAAGGGAACCCTTGTCGACGGAGATAGAGAACTCTTTTCCACGTTCACTTTCCATCCGTGAGATCTGAGAAAGGCCAGGACTATGTCCGTGTGAGCCTTTGCTAGAGGAAGGGACGACGCTTGAATCAGAATGTCGTCCAAGTAAGGTACTACTGCAATGCCCCTTGGTCTTAGCACCGCTAGAAGGGACCCTAGTACCTTTGTGAAAATCCTTGGAGCAGTGGCTAATCCGAAAGGAAGCGCCACGAACTGGTAATGCTCGGCCAGGAATGCGAACCTTAGGAACCGATGATGTTCCTTGTGGATAGGAATATGTAGATACGCATCCTTTAAATCCACCGTGGTCATGAATTGACCTTCCTGGATGGAAGGAAGAATTGTTCGAATGGTTTCCATTTTGAACGATGGAACCTTGAGAAACTTGTTTAAGATCTTGAGATCTAAGATTGGTCTGAACGTTCCCTCTTTTTTGGGAACTATGAACAGATTGGAGTAGAACCCCATCCCTTGTTCTCCTAATGGAACAGGATGAATCACTCCCATTTTTAACAGGTCTTCTACACAATGTAAGAATGCCTGTCTCTTTATGTGGTCTGAAGACAATTGAGACCTGTGGAACCTCCCCCTTGGGGGAAGCCCCTTGAATTCCAGAAGATAACCTTGGGAGACTATTTCTAGTGCCCAAGGATCCAGAACATCTCTTGCCCAAGCCTGAGCGAAGAGAGAGAGTCTGCCCCCCACCAGATCCGGTCTCGGATCGGGGGCCAACATTTCATGCTGTCTTGGTAGCAGTGGCAGGTTTCTTGGCCTGCTTTCCCTTGTTCCAGCCTTGCATTGGTCTCCAGGCTGGCTTGGCTTGAGAAGTATTACCCTCTTGCTTAGAGGACGTAGCACTTGGGGCTGGTCCGTTTCTACGAAAGGGACGAAAATTAGGTTTATTTTTGGCCTTGAAAGACCTATCCTGAGGAAGGGCGTGGCCCTTACCCCCAGTGATATCAGAGATAATCTCTTTCAAGTCAGGGCCAAACAGCGTTTTCCCCTTGAAAGGAATGTTAAGGAGTTTGTTCTTGGACGACGCATCCGCTGACCAAGATTTCAACCAAAGCGCTCTACGCGCCACAATAGCAAACCCAGAATTCTTCGCCGCTAACCTAGCCAATTGCAAAGTGGCGTCTAGGGTGAAAGAATTAGCCAATTTGAGAGTACGGATTCTGTCCATAATCTTCTCATAAGGAGGAGAATCACTATCGATCGCCTTTACTAGCTCATCGAACCAGAAACACGCGGCTGTAGTGACAGGGACAATGCATGAAATTGGTTGTAGAAGGTAACCTTGCTGAACAAACATTTTTTTAAGCAAACCTTCTAATTTTTTATCCATAGGATCTTTGAAAGCACAACTATCTTCTATGGGTATAGTGGTGCGTTTGTTTAAAGTAGAAACCGCTCCCTCGACCTTGGGGACAGTCTGCCATAAGTCCTTTCTAGGGTCGACCATAGGAAACAATTTTTTAAATATGGGGGGAGGGACGAAAGGTATACCGGGCCTTTCCCATTCTTTATTTACAATGTCCGCCACCCGCTTGGGTATAGGAAAAGCTTCTGGGAGCCCCGGGACCTCTAGGAACTTGTCCATTTTACATAGTTTCTCTGGGATGATCAAATTCTCACAATCATCCAGAGTGGATAATACCTCCTTAAGCAGAGCCCGGAGATGTTCCAACTTAAATTTAAATGTAATCACATCGGGTTCAGCTTGATGAGAAATTTTCCCTGAATCTGAAATTTCTCCCTCAGACAAAACCTCCCTGGCCCCCTCAGACTGGTGTAGGGGCATTTCAGAACCATTATCATCAGCGTCCTCATGCTCTTCAGTATCTAAAACAGAGCAGTCGCGCTTACGCTGATAAGTGGGCATTTTGGCTAAAATGTTTTTGATAGAATTATCCATTACAGCCGTTAATTGTTGCATAGTAAGGAGAATTGGCGCGCTAGATGTACTAGGGGCCTCCTGAGTGGGCAAGACTCGTGTAGACGAAGGAGGGAATGATGCAGTACCATGCTTACTCCCCTCACTTGAGGAATCATCTTGGGCATCATTTTCAGTGTCACATAAATCACATTTATTTAAATGAAAAGGAACCTTGGCTTCCCCACATTCAGAACACAGTCTATCTGGTAGTTCAGACATGTTAAACAGGCATAAACTTGATAACAAAGTACAAAAAACGTTTTAAAATAAAACCGTTACTGTCACTTTAAATTTTAAACTGAACACACTTTATTACTGCAATTGCGAAAAAGTATGAAGGAATTGTTCAAAATTCACCAAAATTTCACCACAGTGTCTTAAAGCCTTAAAAGTATTGCACACCAAATTTGGAAGCTTTAACCCTTAAAATAACGGAACCGGAGCCGTTTTTAACTTTAACCCCTTTACAGTCCCTGGTATCTGCTTTGCTGAGACCCAACCAAGCCCAAAGGGGAATACGATACCAAATGAAGCCTTCAGAAAGTCTTTTCTATGTATCAGAGCTCCTCACACATGCGAATGCATGTCATGCTTCTCAAAAACAAGTGCGCAATACCGGCGCGAAAATGAGGCTCTGCCTATGATTAGGGAAAGCCCCTAGAGAATAAGGTGTCTAAAACAGTGCCTGCCGATATTATTTAACAAAAATACCCAGATTAAATGATTCCTCAAGGCTAAATATGTGTAATATATGAATCTATTTAGCCCAGAAAAATGTCTACAGTCTTAATAAGCCCTTGTGAAGCCCTTATTTACTGTCTGAATAAAAATGGCTTACCGGATCCCATAGGGAAAATGACAGCTTCCAGCATTACATCGTCTTGTTAGAATGTGTCATACCTCAAGCAGCAAAAGACTGCTCACTGTTCCCCCAACTGAAGTTAATTCCTCTCAACAGTCCTGTGTGGAACAGCCATGGATTTTAGTAACGGTTGCTAAAATCATTTTCCTCATACAAACAGAAATCTTCATCTCTTTTCTGTTTCAGAGTAAATAGTACATACCAGCACTATTTTAAAATAACAAACTCTTGATTGAATAATAAAAACTACAGTTAAACACTAAAAAACTCTAAGCCATCTCCGTGGAGATGTTGCCTGTACAACGGCAAAGAGAATGACTGGGGTAGGCGGAGCCTAGGAGGGATCATGTGACCAGCTTTGCTGGGCTCTTTGCCATTTCCTGTTGGGGAAGAGAATATCCCACAAGTAAGGATGACGCCGTGGACCGGACACACCTATGTTGGAGAAAAAACCTCTGAAAACACAGAAGAATAAAAAAGCAGAAATAGTGTTAGCTAGTCTTGAAAAAGAACTAGTTACCTTAATATCCAAAATAATCAACACCTTTTCAACAAAGAACAAATGTACTTTAATAAAAAAATAAAATAAAAAAAGTAGATTTGTTAGTGTCAATATCTAATGAAGAAAATTCTGAACGAGAAAAAACATCATCAGAGAAGGATAAATCAGTATGTTGTTGGTCATTTGAAACTTCAATAATTAAAAAAGAAGTTTGAAAAAGACCTAAAATTTTTTATTAGAAGGCACAATGTCAGACAAAGCCTTTAAAATAGAATCAGAAAAATATTCTTATAAATCTTCTAAATATTTCTTGTACATAAGATGTAAAAAGAATAGCAATATATAAAGCATAAATACTAATGGATTCTGCATGTAAAAGTTTATCATGATAACTTATTACAAACCATAGCTAAAGATAAAAATTCATAACATTTAAAATAAATGAACTTAGCTTGGTAGGACTGAACTCAGTCAACAGGAATCCCATAGATCGTTTTGAAACAGGAACAGTGAAATCTTGCAATATGTAATAGAAAAAAACAATATTTAAAGCAAAATTATCAAATTCCTTAAATGACAGTTTCAGGAATGGGAAAAGAATGCAAAATAATAAGCTTCTAGAAACCAGAAGCAATAAAAAAGTGAGGTTTAAATAATGTGAGGAAAAAAAGTGGAACAAAAAATACGCCCACATTTTTTGGCGCCAAATATGACGCCCACATTATTGGAGCTAAATACAACGACCATATTTTTGGCGCCAAGTATGACGCCACAACCACTGACGCCAGAACCGACGCCCACATTTTTTGGCGCAAAAAAAAATAAAAAAATGTCTGAATACACATGCGTCAAAAATGACGTTTAACAGAATACAACTTCCGGCGTCAACTACAGCGCCGGAAATGACGAAATTTTTGCGCCAAAAATAGTCCGCGCCAAGAATGACGCAATAAAAAGAAACATTTTCTGCCCCCGCGAGCCTAACAGCACACAGGGAAAAATGATCAATTGAAAATTTTCAAGGTAAAGAAAAATAAATTGAATTAAAATGCATTATCCCAAATAATGAAACTGACAGTCTGGATTTTAAAGGAATACTGATTATCCTGAATCATGGCTAATATAAGTTTAAAGACATATATTTAGAACTTTACGTAGAAAGTGCCCAACCATAGCTTAGTGTGTCATAATAAAATAAGACTTACTTACCCTAAGACACTCATCTACATATAGTAGCCAAACCAGTACTGAAACGAGAATCAGTAGAGGTAATGGTTTATAAGAGTATATTGTCGATCTGAAAAGGGAGGTAAGAGATGAATCTCTACGACCGATAACAGAGAACCTATGAAACAGATCCCATAGAAGGAGACCATTGAATTCAAATAGGCAATACTCTCTTCACATCCCTCTGACATTCACTGCACTCTGAGAGGAAAACCGGGCTCCAGCCTGCTGCGAATCGCATATCAACGTAGAATCTAGCACAAACTTACTTCATCACCTTCATGGGAGGCAAAGTTTGTAAAACTGAATTGTGGGTGTGGTGAGGGGTGTATTTATAGGCATTTTAAGGTTTGGGAAACTTTGCCCCTCCTGGTAGGAATGTATATCCCATACGTCACTAGCTCAAGGACTCTTGCTAATTACATGAAAGAAATAGTACCATCGGCACCATTTAAAATAAAAAACTCTTGATAGAAGATTTCAAACTAACACCTCACTTTACCTCACTCCTATCACTAACACAGACAAAGAGAATGACTGGGTTACGGGGGAAGGGAGGAGCTATTTATGCAGCTCTGCTGTGGAGCTCTTTGCCTCCTCCTGCTGACCAGGAGGCGATATCCCATAAGTAAGGATAAAATCCGTGGACTCGTCATATCTTGTAAAAGAAATGAAGTTTAACAATTGAGATTCATGAGTGATCTCCTTTATCTTGGGGTGCCTTCTACTATTATAATTGTTGCACAAGTTTAGGAGGTCCAAAAGTGACCTTAGCAATATAGAAAGTGTTCAGTATAGTTGGCACTGTTTTCCATAAATTTTATTGTGCGACATGTAAATGTCGATTTTAATTTGCCTGGCTTTATCTACTGAAATGTAAATTCTTACGTCATATTGTTTGTATGCCTTGCATTGAACCCCAATAAAAAAAAAGTATCAGTAACAAATCTTTTGGCTTTGATAGTGGTGACAAATGTGATTAGCTTTACATGGATTTACTTTTAGTTACAACCAACTGTACTTTAAACTTATTTTATCCATCCAATTTAATAAGGGATTTTAAAAACTTTTCTGAAAACTGAAGTGATAAACTAAAATGTTTTGTGGCGATTCCCTATTCTTCAGTAGCCACATAAAATGTAACAAAGACTTTAAGCAAAGGGAAATTTAAATCAGAGAAATATAAAGAACCTTTAGGGTATGCTTTACATGTTAGATTTAATTTCTTGCTCTGAATTTTCCATGCTTCACAAGCATTTTCTGTTCTCTCTCTCATTGAAAATGATGAATGCTGACTTACAGATCCTGTACTGTTATCCTTCAGAAACAATCTAGGCAGAAACAGAAGTCTGCCCTATAAATTACAAGCAATGAAAGTGAAAGATGATGGAATTAGTCATCTACAATACAACAAACACAGCCTTAACAGCCAGATGAAAATCTTGAGACACATTGTGTGCCAGGTGATAGAAAATGGCTTAAGACTAGATAATTTAATTTCAAGATAAACGACTAGTGCTGCGATTAACAATGCAAGATGAAAGGAACCACCCCCATTGATACACAAATTTAAATCAATTTCACTACTTTCATTGCAACCATAAATATATATATATATATATATATATATATATATATATATATATATATACATACACACACACAGTTCTGCTCATAAGTTTACATACCCTGGCAGAATTTATGATTTCTTGGCCATTTTTCAGAGAATATGAATGATAACACAAACACTTTTCTTTCACTCATGGTTAGTGTTTGGCTGAAGCCATTTATTATCAATCAACTGTGTTTACTCTTTTTAAATCATAATGACAACAGAAACTACACAAATGACTCTGATCAAAAGTTTACATACCCTGGTGATTTTGGCCTGATAACATGCACACAAGTTAACACAAAGGGGTTTGAATGGCTATTAAAGGTAACCATCCTCACCTGTGATCTGTGTGCTTGTAATTAGTGTGTGTGTATAAAAGGTCAATGAGTTTCTGGACTCCTGACAGACCCTTGCATCTTTCATCCAGTGCTGCACTGACGTTTCTGGATTCTGAGTCATGGGGAAAGAAAAAGAATTGTCAAAGGATCTGTGGGAAAAAGGTAGTTGAACTGTATAAAACAGGAAAGGTGTATAAAAAGATATCCAAGGAATTGAGAATGCAAATCAGCAGTGTTCAAACTCTAATCAAGAAGTGGAAAATGAGGGGTTCTGTTTGAGAACATACTGCATTCATCTTGCCATCAATTCTGACCAAATTCCCAGTGCCTTTGTAGCTCACACATCCCCAAAATATCAGTGATCCACCTCCGTGTTTCACAGTAGGAATGGTGTACCTTTCATCATAGGTCTTGTTGACTCCTCTCCAAATGTAGCATTTATGGTTGTGGCCAAAAAGCTCAATTTTGGTCTCATCACTCCAAATGACTTTGTGCCAGAAGGTTTGAGGCTTGCCTCTGTGCTGTTTGGCGTATTGTAAGCGGGCTACTTTGTGGCATTTGCATAGTAATGGCTTTCTTTTGGCGATACAACCATGCAATATATATATATATATATATATATATATATATATATATATATATATATATATATATATATATATATATATATATATATATATAACCCATGCCACAATTGATAACAGACCAACAGTCATATGTAACAATATATTACATTTCGTCATAAGGGTTATAAAAGTATCAAATCCTACAAGAAACACACTGTTTAATTGTGTCCCAACGCACTATAATATGTATCCATTCTTAAGTATATGATAAACAGACACTTCAAAGCATAATATAGGTGGTGTTTACAGAAGCTACTAAAGCCAGATCGTAATGAGAAAAAAATATATATGCTCAATAATCTTATACCGGTATTACCCATCCTACCTTATAGTCAAATGTGTAGCGTGTTCATGGTGGTGTTAATTTTACTGGCCATATCAGGCTCCAAATACTGGGCAGAGTGGATCGTATAAAAGTAACAAATATTGCCGTTGCAATATACCAGGCGCCAAAAAAACAGCTCTGGCGCCCGTAGAGCTCCTTAGCCTAGTGCATGGCTAATTAACATATACTGATGACGTGTGTGTGTGTTCACGCGTAGTCATGGAAACACTGTTGTGAAATTCAATACATTTAGTGAGCGATCCTGACGGCCTGTTATACTAGCGCTAACTAAGAACAGGGATTAATTGAGAGATCACACTAAATAGAATGATGTTATATGGGCATATCTTGAACCTAGGTAGGCTAAGATCGAAACAGCTAATAAGTAAATTCACCTCTAGACCCCCCCGGTGGGTCATAAATCATACTGTAGTGTATGTAAAGCCGGATAGTGCATATAGTGCATAAAAGATGTTTACACATAAAGAAAGCAGGGTGTGTGCAAAAAAGCAATGTGCCATGCAACGTTAAAAGCAATGTTATAACCACTGTCCTACAGACATCGCTGGAGAGGAAGAGGGATGCTATACATTATCCCTAGATGCTAAAAATAATTCTGCCATTGAATAAACACGTATGGTGACAATTAAGCCAAACAGAGAGTGATCCTTATCAGGTATATGCATACAAATATATGACAAAAAAAGAATAAGACTTTGTGCCTGGACACCCACGTGTCCATACAGTGGAACCTCAAAGTATATCATTGGTTCACTGTTATAAATGGCAATCAAAGTTAACCATGATGTCCTATGCAAGCTTTTAAAAGTGTGCTACCAATTTTATACTGGTACTCTTGATCCAGGAGGGCATGTGTCGATTCTCACAATTAGTTCCTGTGTTTGGTTGTGATACATCCACACAGAGTCCATAGTAGGACCTTCAAATAGTCACAGGGTATCCAAGGTACCCCATCGCTACCCATGTATTAATGTGACCTGCTTCCATCTGTGTGCAGCCATCACAAAGGCCCAAAAAAAGGCTATTAAGGAGGTCCCACTAAGTGTGTATCACACTAGAGCATATGAAACTCACTGGTTAGTTAACCAACTAAAGTACGTCAAGGATGGACCAAACCAGTGTGCATCACATGTAATCCACTGGTCAATACTTCAGCACTTACTTGTGTCCCACCATCGCAGGCGAATCACACCAGGTGAATCATCACAAGAGCGGAGTACTTAGTAGTCAATCTACATTGGTATCAGAGGAAGCAGTGCCAGTCATTAGACATTCAGGCCTTTGGGGTATAGGGTACCAAGTCTATGAATCCATCTAGACTCCACCTGGAGTAGGGTTCTATCCCTGTCTCCCCCTCGTTTGAGGGCTGGAACATGGTCAATTAAGATGAACCTCAAGTCAGTTACTTTATGTTTGGCCATAAGAAAATGTCTTGCCACGGGTTGGTCTGTTACTCCTTTGTCCAAGGCGATCCTTATGGCTGATCTGTGATTAGCCATCCTTAGTCGTGCATTGTCAGTCGTTTTTTCCTACATAAAATTGGCCACAACAGCAGCTCAACAGGTAGATCACATGAGTAGTTGTACAGGTGATAAAATGTCTTATTGTGTACTTCTGAGTCGTATGTGGATGTCTAAATACTTTACATGGGATCATTCCACTGCATGCTGTGCATCCCAAACACCGGTAACAGCCCTTTTTCTTTGTTTTGAGCCATTGTTTTTTCATGTAGCATTGTTGTGGGTCTGTAGACATGAGTAGATCCCTTAGGCTCCTTCCGCGTCTATACCCCATAATGGGGGGATCCATATGTTCAAAAACATAATTTATGTAAGAACTTACCTGATAAATTCATTTCTTTCATATTAGCAAGAGTCCATGAGCTAGTGACGTATGGGATATACATTCCTACCAGGAGGGGCAAAGTTTCCCAAACCTCAAAATGCCTACAAATACACCCCTCACCACACCCACAAATCAGTTTAACGAATAGCCAAGAAGTGGGGTGATAAGAAAAAAGTGCGAAAGCATAAAAAATAAGGAATTGGAATAATTGTGCTTTATACAAAAAAATCATAACCACCACAAAAAAGGGCGGGCCTCATGGACTCTTGCTAATATGAAAGAAATGAATTTATCAGGTAAGTTCTTACATAAATTATGTTTTCTTTCATGTAATTAGCAAGAGTCCATGAGCTAGTGACGTATGGGATAATGACTACCCAAGATGTGGATCTTTCCACGCAAGAGTCACTAGAGAGGGAGGGATAAAATAAAGACAGCCAATTCCTGCTGAAAATAATCCACACCCAAAATAAAGTTTAATGAAAAACAAACAGAAGATTCAAACTGAAACCGCTGCCTGAAGTACTTTTCTACCAAAAACTGCTTCAGAAGAAGAAAATACATCAAAATGGTAGAATTTAGTAAAAGTATGCAAAGAGGACCAAGTTGCTGCTTTGCAAATCTGATCAACCGAAGCTTCATTCCTAAACGCCCAGGAAGTAGAAACTGACCTAGTAGAATGAGCTGTAATCCTTTGAAGCGGAGTTTTACCCGACTCGACATAGGCATGATGAATTAAAGATTTCAACCAAGATGCCAAAGAAATGGCAGAAGCTTTCTGGCCTTTTCTAGAACCGGAAAAGATAACAAATAGACTAGAAGTCTTTCGGAAAGACTTAGTAGCTTCAACATAATATTTCAAAGCTCTAACAACATCCAAAGAATGCAACGATTTCTCCTTAGAATTCTTAGGATTAGGACATAATGAGGGAACCACAATTTCTCTACTAATGTTGTTGGAATTCACAACCTTAGATAAAAATTCAAAAGAAGTTCGCAACACCGCCTTATCCTGATGAAAAATCAGAAAAGGAGACTCACAAGAAAGAGCAGATAATTCAGAGACTCTTCTGGCAGAAGAGATCGCCAAAAGGAACAAAACTTTCCAAAAAAGTAATTTAATGTCCAATGAATGCCTGGGTTCAAAAGGAGGAGCTTGAAGAGCCCCCAGAACCAAATTCAAACTCCAAGGAGGAGAAATTGACTTAATGACAGGTTTTATACGAACCAAAGCTTGTACAAAACAATGAATATCAGGAAGATTAGCAATCTTTCTGTGAAAAAGAACAGAAAGAGCAGAGATTTGTCCTTTCAAAGAACTTGCGGATAAACCTTTATCTAAACCATCCTGAAGAAACTGTAAAATTCTCGGAATTCTAAAAGAATGCCAAGAAAAATGATGAGAAAGACACCAAGAAATATAAGTCTTCCAGACTCTATAATATATCTCTCTAGATACAGATTTACGAGCCTGTAACATAGTATTAATCACAGAGTCAGAGAAACCTCTTTGACCAAGAATCAAGCGTTCAATCTCCATACCTTTAAATTTAAGGATTTCAGATCCTGATGGAAAAAAGGACCTTGCGACAGAAGGTCTGGTCTTAGCGTAAGAGTCCACGGATGGCAAGAGGCCATCCGGACAAGATCCGCATACCAAAACCTGTGAGGCCATGCCGGAGCTACCAGCAGAACAAACGAGCATTCCTTCAGAATCTTGGAGATTACTCTTGGAAGAAGAACTAGAGGCGGAAAGATATAGGCAGGATGATACTTCCAAGGAAGTGATAATGCATCCACTGCTTCCGCCTGAGGATCCCGGGATCTGGACAGATACCTGTGAAGTTTCTTGTTTAGATGAGACGCCATCAGATCAATTTCTGGAAGCTCCCACATTTGAACAATCTGAAGAAATACCTCTGGGTGAAGAGACCATTCGCCCGGATGCAACGTTTGGCGACTGAGATAATCCGCTTCCCAATTGTCTATACCTGGGATATGAACCGCAGAGATTAGACAGGAACTGGATTCCGCCCAAACCAGAATTCGAGATACTTCTTTCATAGCCAGAGGACTGTGAGTCCCTCCTTGATGATTGATGTATGCAACAGTTGTGACATTGTCTGTCTGAAAACAAATGAACGATTCTCTCTTCAGAAGAGGCCAAGACTGAAGAGCTCTGAAAATTGCACGGAGTTCCAAAATATTGATCGGTAATCTCACCTCCTGAGATTCCCAAACTCCTTGTGCCGTCAGAGATCCCCACACAGCTCCCCAACCTGTAAGACTTGCATCTGTTGAAATTACAGTCCAGGTCGGAAGAACAAAAGAAGCCCCCTGAATTAAACGATGGTGATCTGTCCACCATGTTAGAGTGTGTCGTACAATCGGTTTTAAAGATATTAATTGAGATATCTTTGTGTAATCCCTGCACCATTGATTCAGCATACAGAGCTGAAGAGGTCGCATGTGAAAACGAGCAAAGGGGATCGCGTCCGATGCAGCAGTCATAAGACCTAGAATTTCCATGCATAAGGCTACCGAAGGGAATGATTGTGACTGAAGGTTTCGACAAGCTGAAATCAATTTTAGACGTCTCTTGTCTGTCAAAGACAGAGTCATGGACACTGAATCTATCTGGAAACCCAGAAAGGTTACCCTTGTCTGAGGAATCAATGAACTTTTTAGTGAATTGATCCTCCAACCATGATCTTGAAGAAACAACACAATCGATTCGTATGAGATTCTGCTAAATGTAAAGACTGAGCAAGTACCAAGATATCGTCCAAATAAGGAAATACCACAATACCCTGTTCTCTGATTACAGACAGAAGGGCACCGAGAACCTTTGTAAAAATTCTTGGAGCTGTAGCTAGGCCAAACGGCAGAGCCACAAACTGGTAATGCTTGTCCAGAAAAGAGAATCTCAGGAACTGATAATGATCTGGATGAATCGGAATATGCAGATATGCATCCTGTAAATCTATTGTGGACATATAATGCCCTTGCTGAACAAAAGGCAAGATAGTCCTTACAGTTACCATTTTGAACGTTGGTATCCTTACATAACGATTCAATATTTTTAGATACAGAACTGGTCTGAAGGAATTCTCCTTCTTTGGTACAATGAAGAGATTCGAATAAAAACCCCAGCCCCTGTTCCAGAACTGGAACTGGCATAATTACTCCAGCCAACTCTAGATCTGAAACACATTTCAGAAATGCTTGAGCTTTCACTGGATTTACTGGGACACGGGAAAGAAAAAATCTCTTTGCAGGAGGTCTTATCTTGAAACCAATTCTGTACCCTTCTGAAACAATGTTCTGAATCCAAAGATTGTGAACAGAATTGATCCAAATTTCTTTGAAAAAACGTAACCTGCCCCCTACCAGCTGAGCTGGAATGAGGGCCGCACCTTCATGTGGACTTAGAAGCTGGCTTTGCTTTTCTAGAAGGCTTGGATTTATTCCAGACTGGAGATGGTTTCCAAACTGAAACTGCTCCTGAGGATGAAGGATCAGGTTTTTGTTCTTTGTTGAAACGAAAGGAACGAAAACGATTATTAGCCCTGTTTTTACCCTTAGATTTTTTATCCTGTGGTAAAAAAGTTCCTTTCCCACCAGTAACAGTTGAGATAATAGAATCCAACTGAGAACCAAATAATTTGTTACCCTGGAAAGAAATGGAAAGTAGAGTAGATTTAGAAGACATATCAGCATTCCAAATTTTAAGCCATAAAGCTCTTCTAGCTAAAATAGTTAGAGACATAAACCTGACATCAACTCTGATAATATCAAAAAATGGCATCACAGATAAAATTATTAGCATGTTGAAGAAGAATAATAATATTATGAGAATCATGATCTGTTACTTGTTGCGCTAAAGTTTCCAATCAAAAAGTTGAAGCTGCAGCAACATCAGCCAATGATATAGCAGGTCTAAGAAGATTACCTGAACACAGATAAGCTTTTCCTAGAAAGGATTCAATTTTCCTATCTAAAGGATCCTTAAACGAAGTACCATCTGACGTAGGAATAGTAGTACGTTTAGCAAGGGTAGAAATAGCCCCATCAACTTTAGGGATTTTGTCCCAAAATTCTAATCTGTCAGACGGCACAGGATATAATTGCTTAAAACGTTTAGAAGGAGTAAATGAATTACCCAAATTATTCCATTCTCTGGAAATTACTTCAGAAATAGCACCAGGAACAGGAAAAACTTCTGGAATAACCACAGGAGATTTAAAGACCTTATCTAAACGTTTAGATTTAGTATCAAGAGGACCAGAATCCTCAATTTCTAAAGCAATTAGTACTTCTTTAAGTAAAGAACGAATAAATTCCATTTTAAATAAATATGAAGATTTATCAGCATCAACGTCTGAGACAGAATCCTCTGAACCAGAAGAGTCATTAGAATCAGAATGATGATGTTCATTTAAAAATTCATCTGTATAAAGAGAAGTTTTAAAAGATTTTTTATGTTTACTAGAAGGAGGAATAACAGGTATAGCCTTCTTGATGGATTCAGAAACAAAATCTCTTATGTTATCAGGAACATTCTGAACATTAGATGTTGATGGAACTGCAACAGGTAATGGTACATTACTAAAGGAAATATCTGCATTAATAAGTTTGTCATGACAATTAATACAAACAACAGCTGGAGGAACAGCTACCAAAAGTTTACAGCAGATACACTTAGCTTTGGTAGTTCCAGCACCAGACAGCGATTTTCCTGAAGTATCTTCTGACTCAGATGCAACGTGAGACATCTTGCAATATGTAAGAGAAAAAACAACATATAAAGCAAAATTGATCAAATTCCTTAAATGACAGTTTCAGGAATGGGAAAAAATG
The DNA here is from genome assembly GCF_027579735.1 of Bombina bombina. Taxonomy (NCBI): domain Eukaryota; kingdom Metazoa; phylum Chordata; class Amphibia; order Anura; family Bombinatoridae; genus Bombina; species Bombina bombina. The sequence goes on from NC_069500.1 coordinate 120,062,649, forward strand.
CCAAGGAACAAGCTTCTAGCAACCAGAAGCAAAGAAAAATGAGACTTAAATAATGTGGAGACAAAAGCGACGCCCATATTTTTTTAGCGCCAAATAAGACGCCCACATTATTTGGCGCCTAAATGCTTTTGGCGCCAAAAATGATGCCACGTCCGGAACGCCGACATTTTTGGGGCAAAAGAACGTCAAAAATGACACAACTTCCGGCGACACGTATGACGCCGGAAACAGAAAAGATTTTTTGCGCCAAAAAAGTCTGCGCCAAGAATGACGCAATAAAATGAAGCATTTTCAGCCCCCGCGAGCCTAACAGCCCACAGGGAAAAAAGTCAAATTTTTAAGGTAAGAAAAATATTTGATTCAAGTGCATTATCCCAAATATGAAACTGACTGTCTGAAAATAAGGAATGTTGAACATCCTGAGTCAAGGCAAATAAATGTTTGAATACATATATTTAGAACTTTATTAAAAAAGTGCCCAACCATAGCTTAGAGTGTCACAGAAAATAAGACTTACTTACCCCAGGACACTCATCTACATGTTTGTAGAAAGCCAAACCAGTACTGAAACGAAAATCAGCAGAGGTAATGGTATATATATAAGAGTATATCGTCGATCTGAAAAGGGAGGTAAGAGATGAATCTCTACGACCTATAACAGAGAACCTATGAAATAGACCCCGTAGAAGGAGATCATTGAATTCAAACAGGCAATACTCTCCTCACATCCCTCTGACATTCACTGCACGCTGAGAGGAAAACTGGGCTCCAACCTGCTGCGGAGCGCATATCAACGTAGAATCTAGCACAAACTTACTTCACCACCTCCATAGGAGGCAAAGTTTGTAAAACTGATTTGTGGGTGTGGTGTGGGGTGTATTTGTAGGCATTTTGAGGTTTGGGAAACTTTGCCCCTCCTGGTAGGAATGTATATCCCATACGTCACTAGCTCATGGACTCTTGCTAATTACATGAAAGAAAAGTCAATTTAAAAGGTAAGAAAAAAATTGATAATTCATATGCATTATCCGAAATAATGAAACTGTTTGTCTGAAATAAGGAATATTGATCATCCTGAATCAAGGCAAATAAATGTTTAAACACATATATTTAGAACTTTATATAAAAGTGCCCAACCATAGCTTAGAGTGTCACAAAAAATAAGATTTACTTACCCCAGGACACTCATCTACATGTAGTAGAAAGCCAAACCAGTACTGAAACGAGAATCAGTAGAGGTAATGGTATATAAGAGTATATCGTCGATCTGAAAAGGGAGGTAAGAGATGAATCTCTACGACCGATAACAGAGAACCTATGAAAAAAGATCCCGTAGAAGGAGACCATTCAATTCAAATAGGCAATACTCTCTTCACATCCCTCTGACATTCACTGCACACTGAGAGGAAAACCGGGCTCCAGCCTGCTGCGAAGCGCATATCAACGTAGAATCTAGCACAACCTTACTTCACCACCTCCATGGGAGGCAAAGTTTGTAAAACTGATTTGTGGGTGTGGTGAGGGGTGTATTTATAGGCATTTTGAGGTTTGGGAAACTTTGACCCTCCTGGTAGGAATGTATATCCCATACGTCACTAGCTCATGGACTCTTGCTAATTACATGAAAGAAACCTCTATGACTAAGCACTAGGCGTTCAATTTCCATACCTTCAAATTGAATGATTTGAGATCCTAATGGAAAAACGGACCTTGAGACAGAAGCAACACAAACGATTGCTCCATGATGATTTAGGAGATCATTCTAGGAAGAAGAACTAGAGGCGGGAAAATATAAGCAGGTTGATAACACCAAGGAAGTGTCAACGCATCCATTGCTTCTGCCTGAGGATCCCTGGACCTGGACAGGTACCTGGGACATTTCTTGTTTAGATGAGAAGCCATCAGATCTATTTCTGGAAGATCCCACATCTGAACAACCTGAGAAAACACATCTGGATGGAGGGACCAGTTCCCCGGACGTAAAGTCACGGCTTAGATAATCCGCTTCCCAATTGTCTATACCTGGGATATGAACCACAGAAATTAGACAGGAGCTGGATTCCGCCCAAGCAAGTATCCGAGATACTTCTTTCATAGCTTGGAGACTGAGTCCCACCCTGATGATTGACATATGCCACAGATGTGAGATTGTCTGTCTGAAAACAAATGAAGGGTTCTCTCTTCAACAAAGGCCAAATTTGAAGAGCCCTGAAAATCGCACGGAGTTCCAAAATATTGATTGGTAATCTCGCCTCTTGAGATTTCCAAACCCATTGCGCTGTCAGAGATCCCCAAACAGCTCCCCAACCTGAAAGACTCACATCTGTTGTGATCACAGTTCAGCTTGGACCAACAAAAGAGGTACCTAGAACTATACAATGGTGATTTAACCACAAAGTCAGAGATAGTCGAACATTGGGATTTAAGGATATTAATTGTGATATCCTTGTATAATCCCTGCACCATTGGTTCAGAATACAAAGCTGGAGAGGTCTCATATGAAAACGAGCAACGGGGATCGCGTCCGATACTGCATTCATGAGACCTAAAACTTCCATGCACATAGCTACTGAAGGGAATGATTGAGACTGAAGGTTCCTACAAGCTGAAGCCAATTTAAAATGTCTCTTGTCTGTTAGAAACAGAGTCAAGGACACTGAATATATCTGAAAACCTAAAAAGGAGACCCTTGTCTGAGGAATCAAAGAACTTTTTGGTAAATTGATCCTCCAACCATGTTTTTGAATAAACAACACTAGTTAATTTGTGTGAGATTCTGCAGAATGTAAAGACTGAGCTAGTACCAAACTGCAATACCCCGCTCTCTGAATACAGAGAGTAGGGCACCGAGAACCTTTGAAAACATTCTTGGACCTGTCGCTAGGCCAAAAGTAAGAGCGACAAATTGGTAATGCTTGTCTAGAAAAGAGAATCTCAGAAACTGATAATGATCTGAATGAATCGGAATATGAATATATGTATCCTGTAAATCCATTGTGGACATATAATGCCTGTGCTGAACAAAAGGCAGAATAGTCCTTATAGTCACCATCTTGAAATTTGGTACATTTAAATAACTATTCAAAATTTACAGATCCAGAACTGGTCTGAATGAATTTTCTTTCTTTGGGACAATGATTTGAATAAAACCCCAAACCCTGTTCCTGAAACGGAACCGGCATGATTACCCCTGAAAACTCCAGATCTGAAACACATTTCAGGAAAGCCTGAGCCTTTACTGGATTTGCTGGGATGCGTGAGAGAAAATATTTTCTCACAGGAGGTCTTACTCTGAATCCTATTCGGTACCCCTGAGAGACAATTCTCAGAATCGATTGATTTTGGACAGAATTTGTCCAAAAATCCTTGAAAAAAAAATCTTAATCTGCCCCCTACCAGCAGAGCTGGAATGAAGGCCGCACCTTTATGCAGACTTGGGAAACAGATTCCTTGGGGGAAGGATTAGGTTTCTGTTCCTTAATTTGTCGAAAGGAACGAAAATGGTTAGAAGCTTTAGAATTACCCTTAAGACTTTTATCCTGAGGCAAAAAAACTTCCCCCCAGTGACAGTTGAAATAATCAAATCCAACTGAGAACCAAATAACTTATTACCTTGGAAAGAAAGATAGCAATCTAGACTTAGAAGTCATGTCAGCATTCCAAGATTTAAGCCACAAAGCTCTTCTAGCTAAAAACATAGATTTAACATCAATTTTGATGATATCAAAAAATGTTGATGCAAGTGAACAATGCTAGACAAATCAGAATCCAATTCTTGTTGCGCTAAATTTTCCAACCAAAAAGTTGATGCAGCTGCAACATCAGCCAAAGAAAATGCAGGCCTGAGAAGATGACCAGAATATAAATAGGCTTTCCTTAGATAAGATACAAGTTTTCCATCTAAAGGATCTTTAAAATAAATACTATTTTCCATAGGAAAAGTAATACGTTTAGCAAGAGTAGAGATAGTCCCATCAACTTTGGAGATCTTTTCCCAAAACTCCAATGTAACTGCTGGCAAAAGATACAATTTTTTTAAACCTTGAAGGAGAAAAAAAAGTACCAGGCCTATTCTATTCCTTAGAAATCATATCAGAAATAGCATCAGGAACAGGAAAAACCTCTGGAGTAACCACATGAGGTTTATAAACAGAATTTAAACGTTTACTAGTTTTAATATCAAAAGGACTAGTTTCCTCAATATCCAATGTAATCAACGCTTCTTAAACAATGCATATACTCCATTTAAAATAAATAAGTAGATTTGTCAGTGTCAATATCTGAGGAAGGATCTTCTGAATCAGATAGATCCTCATTAGGAGGAGGATAATTCAGTATATTATCGGTCATTTGAAATTTCATCAACTTTATGAGAAGTTTTAAAAGACCTTTTATGTTTATTAGAAGGCGGAATTGCAGACAAAGCCTTCTGAATAGAATCAGCAATAAATTCTTTTAAACTCACAGGTATATCTTGTACATTAGATGTTGAAGAAACAGCAACAGGCAATGTACTATTACTGATGGACACATTCTCTGCATGTAAAAGTTTATCATTACAACTATTACAAACCACAGCTGGAGATATAAACTCCAGAAGTTTACAACAAATGTACTTAGCTTTGGTAGAACTGTTATCAGGCAGCAGGGTTCCAACAGTGATTTCTGAGACAGGAACAGATTGAGACATCTTGCAAATGTAAGAGAAAAAAACAACATATAAAGCAAAATTATCAATTTCCTTATATGGCAGTTTCAGGAATAGGGAAAAAAAAATGCAAACAACATAGCCCTCTGATAGAGAAAAAAGGCAAGAGGCATGTAGGAATGGGGTTTAAAATAATGAAAATATTTGGCGCCAAGTATGACGCACAACACAAACAGAAAAAAAAATTGGCGCTAACAACATCCGGAAATGACACTTGTGTCATTGAAGACGCAACCCTGTGAAAGGACTCGGCGTCGACTAAGACGCTGGAAATTATGAATTTGCGTCATCGGAAGTAACTTGGCACCAAAAAATTTCGCACCAACAATGACTCAATATACTTTGGCATTTTGCGCCCTCGCAAACCTAATTCTGCCCGAAGAATTTTAAAATGACATTCAATTGAAAAAAAGACTATACCCCAGGTAAGAATACATTTTTCCTAAAAAATGCATTTCCCAGATATGAAACTGACAGTCTGCAAAAGGAATTATATTTGCCATGATTCAGGTTTCAGTATAAGTACAATACATATATTTAGAACTTTATATAAATACATACAGTGCCAAACCATAGCTGAGAGTGTCTTAAGTAATGAAAACATACTTACCAAAAGACACCCATCCACATATAGCAGATAGCCAAACCAGTACTGAAACGGTTATCAGTAGAGGTAATGGAATATGAGAGTATATCATCAATCTGAAATGGGAGGTAGGAGATGACCGATAACAGAGAACCTTTGAAAAGATTTCCCGTGAGGAAAACCATAGAATCAATAGTACTCTCTTCACATCCCTCTGACAAACAAACACTGTACTCCGAGGAATCGGGCTACAAAATGCTGAGAAGCGCATATCGGAGAAGAAAATCATGCACAAACTTACTTCACCACCTCCATAGGGAAGCAAAGTTTGTAAAACTGAATTGTGGGTGTGGTGAGGGGTGTATTTATAGGCATTTTGAGGTTTGGGAAACTTTGCCCCTCCTGGTAGCATTATCCCATACATCACTAGCTCATGGATTCTTGCCAATTACATGAAAAATGAAATTATCAGGTAAGCATAATTTATGTTTTCCATCTAATACGAGGAGAGTCCACGGCTTAATTCATTACTTGTGGTTAACAAATACCCAAGCGCAAGAGAACACTGAATGAAAAAAACGGGAGGGTAAAAAGGAGGCAGACCCTATTCTGAGGGCACCATAGCCTGCAAAACCTTTCTCCCAAAAGCTGCCTCAGCCAAAGCAAAAACGTCAAATTTGTAAAAGTATGTAAGGAGGACCAGGTAGCCGCCTTACAAATCTGCTCCATAGAGGCCTCATTCTTAAAGGGCCAAGAAGAAGCCACAGCTCTAGTTGAGTGAGCCATAATCCTCTGAGGAGGCTTATGTCTCGCTGTCTCATAAGCCAAACGGAATCATGCTCCTCAGCCAAAAGAATAGGGAAGATTTAGAAGCCTTCTGCCCCTTGCACTTCCCCGAATAAACAACAAACAAAGCTGAAGTTTGTCTGAAATCTTTTGTAGCCTGAAGATTGAATTTCAAAGCTCGAACCACAACCAAGTTATGAAGTAAGCATTCCTTCAAAGGTGGTTTAGGACACAAGGAAGGAACCACAATTTCCTGATTAATGTTGCGATCAGACACAACCTTAGGGAGAAATCCCAGTCCAGTGCGAATGACAGCCTTATCTGCATGGAAAACCAGGTAAGTAGGCTCAACTTGCAAGGCCGCTAATTCAGACACTCCGTCTTGGAAGGTTCTTTTTCTACTGGCTATTGCTTAGGAACGCAGAGTCTTAATGTCAAGAGAATGCATAGGTTCTAACGGAGGCCCCTGCAAAACCTTCAGAACCAAATTCAAACTCCAAGGAGTAGAATGTCTAAACACAGGCCTGATCCTGGACAGAGCCTGAACAAAAGACTGAATATCAGGGAGCTCAGCGAGCTTCTTGTGTAACAGCACAGATAGAGCAGAAATCTGTCCCCTTAAGTCCCTACTCCAGACTGTCCTGGAGGAATGAAAAAGTTCTGGATACCCTGACCACTCCAGAATCCGAGACACTTCCCTCATGGCTAGGGAGCTTTTCGTTCCCCCTTGATGGTTGATGTAAGCCACCAAGGTAATGTCTGACTGGAATCTGATGAACTTGGCGAAACATGAGGGGCCAAGCCTCCAGAGAGTTGAAGAATGCCCAAAGTTCCAGGATGTTGATCGGGAGAAGAGACTCCTTCCGATTCCACTTGCCCTGTGCCTTCCTGGCAGCCAAATCCGCTCCTCAACCTGAGAGACTCGCATCCATAGTCACAATCTCCCAAGATGGTCTGAGGAAGGATGTCCCCTGGGACAGCTGATCTGGACAGAGCCACCAAGAGAGAGACTCCCTCGACCCATTGTCCAGAGAGATCAGTTGGGATAGGTCCAAATGATCGCTGCACCTCTGCCTCAGCATGCACAGCTGAAGAGGCCGGAGATGCAATCTGGCGAATGGAATGACAATAGTGGATACCATGAGCCCAGTTACCTCCATGCACCGGGCCACTGATGGCCTTGAGGAGGAATGAAGGGCAAGAGAGCTGAAGACAATCTTGCAACATCTCTGGTCTGTTAGGAATATCTTCATGGCACTGGAGTCTATTCTCGTTCCCAGGAACTCCACTCTGGTACTGGGAGTACCATTCATCGTAGAAGAGCTCTCGAAAGGTCCTCTGCCAGCCGGTAGGTTGGAGCCTGAACCAGAACGTCGTCCAGATAAGGAGCCACTGCTGATCCTTGATCTCGCCACCGCGAGCAGAGCTCCCAAAACCTTTGTGAAGATTGTTGGAGCAGTAGGCAGCCCAAAAGGAAGAGCTACAAACTGGAAGTGCAGATCCAGAAAGGCAAACCTTAAGAACCTGAAGTAATCCTTGTGTATCGGCACATGAAGGTAAGCATCCTTCAAGTCTATCATAGTCATAAACTGACCCTCTTGAACTAGGGGCAGTATAGACCTTATAGTTTCCATTTTGAACAATGGAACCGACAAACTTGTTTAAGCACTTTAGGTCTAGAATCAGACGAAACGTGCCCTCTTTCTTTGGTACCACGAAAAGGTTTGAATAGTACCCTAGACCCCTTTCTGTTAGAGGTACCAGTACAATTACTCCTAGAGAGGAGAGATCCCTCACACACTCTAGAAAGGCAATCAGTTTCTCTGGATTTGATGAGAGATTTGAAAAGAGGAATCTGCCCCAGGGAGGATGAGTTTTGAAACCTATCCTGTAACCCTGATTAACAACTTCCAGGACCCAAGGATCCTGTACGTCTATCAACCAAGCCTCCGCAAAAAGAGAGTCTGCACCCTACGAGATCCAGAGACAGATCGGGGCCGCCCCTTCATGTCAATTTTGTCTCAGCTGGATTCTCTCTGCTTGGCCTTATTCCAAGACTGAGAGGGTTTCCAAGATTCCTTGGACTGCTCGGGCTTCGCGGCAGGTTGCTGACCTTGGGACTTGTCCGAACGAAAGGGACGAAAATTAGGACCCTTCGGTTTAATCTTATCTTGCGGTAGAAAGGCACCCTTGCCCCCCGTGACCATGGATATGATCGAGTCTAGGCCTGGATCGAAAAGAATCTTTCCTTTAAATGGAAGGGAAAGCAATCTAGATTTGGACGTCATGTCAGCAGACCATGACTTCAACACAGGGCCCTCCGGGCCAAAACAGAATAATCTGCATATTAGCATTACAGATAAATGAATTAGCTACCCTCATCGCCTCAAATCTCATGTATTTCATTGAGGGGAGTCTCCACCTTGATCATCTCTGATAGAGAGTCGCACCAATAGGTAGCGGCTCCCGCCACCGCAGCAACCACGGCTGCAGGTTAAAAAACGAACCCCATTTGCTGAAACATTTTTCTTAACAGGATCTCTAATTTTTTTAGCCATGGGTTCCTTAAACGGCATCTATCCTCAAGCGGCATAGTGGTGCGCTTAGCGAGCATGGAGATAGCTCCATCCACCTTAGGGACAGATCCCCACAATTCTAGCTAAAAATCTGGAACCGGGAACATTTAAACAAAGAAGTGGAGAAAGACTTTCCAAGTCTCTTCCATTCATTCTTAATTTTCGCCATCTTTATGGGAACCGGGAAAGTCTGGGGTACTACCCTGTCCTCAAACTTTATCAATCTTAGGAATAGAAGGTTCCTCGGGTAACTTCGGTTCCGGAACCTCTAGAGTCGCCAATACCTCTTAACAAAAAGCTTAAGTTCTCCATCCTAAACCTAAAGTATGGTTGGAGGTTTAGAGGGCGCAGATTCCGACCCAGAGAGAGAGTCTTCCGAAGTATCGGCATTCTCTGCATCAGCGGATAACCTAGTCTTGGATACATCCAATGGAGTAGATGACCCCTGGGAAGGATAGCAATGTGCAACTTTTCACTTGCACTTGGCTGGGCAAGGTAAAGCACCAATGACCGCAGATACCTCCGTTTACAAATGCTCAGCAAAATCGTGCGGCAACGTGGCCCCTCCCGCAGGAGGATTAGAAGCTGCATGTGTAATCGGAATTGAATGTAGGGAACCCACCTCACGGGACAAAGACCCCTCAGAGGTGGACGGCTCAGTGGTACTAAACATCTCATTTCTTTTAGATATCACTATTTTATCGAGGCATGTGGAACATAGCTGAGCAGGTGGGTATACCTAAACCTCCTCACAATAAACACAAACATTAGATTTAGGTAAAGAGGGAGTACCCTCTAACAGAGTCCTCCATAGCTTGCGCTTTTAAGGATTATAGAAAAGATTAAATGGCACCTTTATACTTCCAATGGCTGGGGCACTCACCAACTCCTATGACCCAGGCCCACAGAGAAACTCGTTTTCGGCTCCTGCAACCGACTGTCAGGAAAAAAAGAGGCCACACCCTGTCACATGGAGTACCGTGCAGGACCGCCCCCGCAGCCAGGAAAAAAGCGCGCCAACTAAACAGGCTGTGCAGAAATCAAGGAATTAAAAAACCTGACTGTTCCACATTGCTAGAGCCACATATCATACATGTCGCAGCAAAAAACACAAAAACATCATGTATACATCACCCCCTGTTCAATAATCACCTTTCGGAGATATTAACCCTTGATTCTATACAGATAAAGGAGCCACACTGTGACCCTGTCTTCTTGCGTTATTACAGATATAAAAAATGAAACGATCTTACCAGAGTCAACAACGTGGAACAGGAACACGGCCTCAAGTTTGACAGTGTGTAGCATCGCTCCTGACAGACGAGTGAAGAAAGCAGGCAGTGAAACTTGTCAACACTGATTGCTTAAGGAGCTGTTAATATGAGTCTGGATGGTTTTGCTGTAAGACTCTACCTGCATCTCTAGACCCTAGCATTCATCAATGCTCTCACTGAGTGGCTGAAAAGACTACTTAAAACTCCAGTCCCATTACGAAGCGTACTAACCTCTATAAGGAGACTACTCCGAAATCTTCCGACACTTGTCTGCCATCCTCCTGTGACGAAAGGCAAAGAATGACAGGGGGATGAGGGGAGTGGGGGAGGTATTTAAGCCTTTGGCTGGGGTGTCTTTGCCTTCTGGTGGCCAGGTTCTGTATTCCCACAAAAATGAATGAAGCCGTGGACTCTCCTCGTATTAAATGGGAAAAAACCACACAGGTCAGTCGACCTGAAAGAGAAACATTCTATGAGAGAACCATCTCTCAACAGTTCAACCTCCAGGCAGTTAACTGCAAGGTATCAAGATCCTGATAAAAGATAAAGGACCCAGACAACAAATACCACGAAGAGGCAGTCATCAAGGAGAAGCAGAACACATTCTCACTAAATCAGCATGCCAAAGCCTGTGCGGCCATGCAGGAGCAATTAGAATAGTAGGAACACCCTAATGTTTGATCCAAGCCACCACTCTTGAGAAGAATAGGAGGGAACAGGTAGACTAAGTTGTAGTTTCATGAAACCACATGCCCTATGATCTTTAGTCCTAGCACCATACCTCGGAAGCTTAGCTTTGAAGCAGGAGGCTATTAAATCTATATCTGGAAAACCCCCAAAGAAAGGTTATTTCCTGAAAAACTTACTGATTTAAAGAACATTCTTCCGAATGGAGAGTCTGCCTATTGACATTGGCTCCTCTGCTTACTGCAGAATGCAAGATAATTCCTGCATAGGCAGAGGACTCTGGGCACCTCCCCGAAGGTTGGTATAGGTTACCGTTGTGAGGTTTCCCAAATGGAACTGAATAAAGAGGAGTGCAAGACAAATGAGGTCACTATAAAAGTGTATTATAAAATAGCCCTTAACTCCAGAATATTGATAAGGAGAGACACTTCCTCTTGATCCCAAGAGCCTTGTGCTTCAAAAGAAGAACAAAAAGCAACCTAGTCAGACAGAAAAACATTCTGTAACAAGTCTGAATGATCCCCATTCAACTGTGGAAGCATGCACATTTGAAGGTGACACAAATTAAACCAAGCAAATGGCACACCATCAGATGCTGCCATTATTCGATATACCACCTCAATATATTGTGCCACTGACTAATGAGCTTTAGAGAGAAGCTGGGAACATACCTCCTGAAGTGCATTCCTTCCAGATAAAGACTTATGCTGACAGTCTATAACCGTTCCACGAAAGCAAAGCATTGTAGATGGAACTCCTTTCCTGGTCAATCCTCCAACCATGCGCTTAAAAGCAAGACAGAATCTTTTGAGTGTGGTCCTGTGCCACCCACAGTAAGGGAGCATGATTTAGAATATCCTCCAAGTAGGAAGCCACAGCAATCCCCTGTAAAAGAACCCTAGCCAAAAGAGCTCCCAGAACCTTGGTAAGGACTCGAGGAGCCGTAGCTATACCTATTGGCAACGCTACACACTGGTAATGCCGATTTAGAACACCAAAAACGCAAGAAATTTAAAAAATCCCTATGCATCGGGATGTGAAGGAAAGCATTCTTTAAGCCAATGGTAGACAGATTGACCCTCCTCCCATTAGGAGAAGAAAAGATTTCAATGATTCCACCTTAAATAAATATTGGAAGGTGAACAGATCTGTTTAAATCCTTCAAGTCAAAAATAGGATGGAATCATTATTTCCCATCTGTTCCGAAGTCTGTGAGGGAAAGCAGTTTACTCTATCCTCTAGCCCCAGAGACTATAGCTCCGATACCAAGGAGGTCTTCGAGACAATGAAAGCCTCCCTTCTGACTGAATCCTCCTGGACCCTTGATGGAACAAAATCCCTTGGAGGACGGGACTTTAAACAGAACCTGTAGCCCTGATTGATATATCCAGCTGCCATGGGTCCCAGACTGACCAGGCCCAATCCTTCCAATACAGAGAAAGTCTGCCCCCCTACACTGCTCGTCTCCCAACTCTCTCCTTATGTCCAACAGACTCAGGACGATCCTCTGAGCCTCCCAGCCCAAAAAACATCACCACAAGTTGACAGGGTCGCTTAAACTCTGACCAACTAATGACCTGCCCCTAATAGGCAAACATAAGAGGACATACTCAGGAACATGATACCCAGGCTGCAACAGAACTCACAGGGCTAGCCAAATCTGCAAAGCTGGAGATCCTTGCAGTGATAACTATGTGAAGGATAGCTTCCCTGATGTAGTAATTGGCTAATCCCAAAAAGCTGACTTGGTCCTGGATCTCCTCCAGGGAAATCGCCTTATCTTCGCTATCAAATCAGGATTTAGCAGCTTCCGATAATGTAGTAATGTCCACAGCTGGCTATCTCCAAAAGGACTGCCATCTTGTGGATCTCTGCCTCGCTCCACAAAACTCTCCCCCTCGCTCCACAAAACTCTCCCCTAGTTTTGAAAGCTTCAAGCGCTCCCTAAAGTCTCTTCTGTTCAGGGATGCATACAACCTACACTAACCTTTCCTAATACCAGTTCCTCTCTTCCATTACTATCCGCCATGAACCCCCTTAGAATGTAAGCCTAAGAGCCCACTTACTTGCAGATCACCTTTACTAGAGCTGACTACAACAGTGCGACTCTAGGCAGGGCCCTCTACCCATTTGATCCCTATAATTGCTACCTTGTATAACGCCTATGTTTATAGTGCTGCAGAATCTGTTGGTGCTCTACAAAAAATAAATAAAAATAATAATAAAAATAATAAGGGACAGCACCCTGAGATATTCCAATAAGCCCCCCACCAAAGAAGAAGACAGAAACCGTGAACTCCCTGTTAGCTGTAAGGGTTATTGTGCTATTTCTGTTTCCCAACTGCGGTCCTCAAGTACCCAAACAGGCCTGGTTTTCATTATAGCTGAATCAATGCACAGCTGAAGTAATCAGCTGATCAGTAACCAACCTGCTCTCATCCATCAGCTGATTATTTCACCTGTGCTCTAGTTTAGCTATATTGATCTCCCACAGAACTATTGCTTAGCGTATCTAGAGCGGAAATGGCATGTATTAGAATGAAGCCTTTGGTTTGAAGTAACTAGATTGAAAAGAACGATCTGTACAACATGAGCCTTCGAGATCTGTTCTGTACCTCAACTCCCAACGGCAGGCCACACCCGATGTATTCCAGCCAGTATGATGGTAGGCCACCAACCATGAGTCGTCACAGTTTGATAAAACAAATCCTTATGAAACCTTGGGGGATTTTGACTAAGGATCCTATTTTGGGAAGTTTAATAGGTTCAAAATCAAAGATGGTGTATAAAAGAGCACCTAATTTAAAGACCATGTTGGCCCCCAGCAAAATAGTGAAATATAGAAAAATTGAGAACCCTTTTACCATCAAGTCTAGATCATTATCTCTAGAGTCCTATCGATGTGGAGTCAGTAGGTGTAAGCTGTGTGCTTGTATTGCACACAAACAAGAGACATTTAAATCTAATGTGACTGGACAAATATTTTCCATCATTGGTCATATATCATGTGCTTCACACTATGTTGTATATTTATTTTCATGTATGTGGGATACAGTACGTTGGTCGTACATGTAGGAGGCCCAGCATCAGATGGTCTGAGCATGTACGCAATATGGAAAAACAGTGTCCCCAGACACTAATTTGCAACATAATGGTGACATCAGATGTTTTTCTATCATTCCAATCGAGTTTGTGCCTAAGTCACATCTCTATAATAGATTGTCTAGACTTAGGCAGAGAGAGACCTACCGGATCCATGTATTTAAGAGTCTACATCCTGCGGGTCTAAATCTTAATATAGACTTGGCAGCCTATCAATAACACAGGTTTAGATGTATATATATATATATATGTATATATATATATATATATATATATATATATATTAGAATCAACTATTTAGGGGTGCTCATTTAGAGCCTAGAATATTTCTTATAATCAGAATATTTATTACATTCCAAATGGGTCACTATTTAGAAGAAATAGGTCTGTATTGATGGATCTCTCTCTTTTCTCCCTCTTTCCATATCCCCATGCCTATCTGGCCTATGAGTTAGTTATGGAAGATAGATTAGAATTACACACTGTTCTATGATTGGCCATATAAGTCTGGTGTATATAATATGAGATTGGATCAATATTATATTATGTTTAGATTATGAATTGTATTCTTATCATGATGTAATGCACTGAATAGAGTTATATGTGTATTAGTTGTAGTATTATTTCTGGGGTTTTTTTATATATATTTTTATTGTATGTAACATTGGTCTATTATTGATACTATGTTCTGTTTAGATTTTAGATTAATATTATTATTAGTATCTGTATTGTATGTTTCTGAATATATAGAAGCAGTATTTTATGTCATGTCATGTAGGTATTGTATGTGTATATGTGCATGTATGTGTATATGTATATATATATATATATATCATGTGGTATTATGGCTGTTTGTGATATTTATAATGTGACAGGTCAGTATCAATGGGCGAGACGATTACACGCCCCCCCTTTTTTAGGGTTGATAGTTATTCCCACATATGATTGGATGGGTGATTTTTACCCATAACCTCACCTTTAGGGGGGCGTGTGTAGTTTGCTGCGCTTTGAACCTTGTAGTAGTTATATTGTGCATGAGGAGTAAGGTATTTTATACAGCCTGATGAAATGGCTAGTTTTTAGCTGAGAAACGCATTGCTGGTTTTAGCTGACTAATAATAAACAGTCATTTAATTTTACTGCCTGCTCCTCTTATTTGGCACTATCCTGTATGCCCTGTGTGGGTTACGTTCTAATAACCTATCCAGATTCGGCGCCCCACCACACCTTCTTGGTTTGCCGACTGCCATCACCGGATTGGATCTTGTGGACCGTCTGAAGCTCTGGGTTTTCTGATCCGTATTGTGCGTCTGTCGGGCGACTCAATAGATCTGACATGCTGTGTCTGGCACTATTGACATGCCGCTGCTTCTATGAGTAGTTTTTTGTAAAGGGGGGGGGGGGGACACCTCCTATTGTCCTGTGTTGCTGCTCTTCAGACAGTGTTCTATTTGGCGCCTCTCTGTTTCTGTTCTCTACAGGATCTAACACTTCGTCTGTCTCTGTCGGGAGTGCTGCCGTAATCAGGGAAATCTTATTGGCCTTTATCCAGCGCACATCTCTTGGGCTTTTTGGCTCCGTTTTTTTCTTGACTGTTCTTAGTCTTCTGCCTTGAGGTTTGCAACTCTGCTCTATGCTGACAATATAAATTTCTTGGTTTGTATATGTTTATAGGCATTGTGTTTTACTGTTTTTCCTAAAGATATTTGCACATAATATCAACATTCACTGCAATGTATATTGTTATATTTACTGCGTAAATATGTGATTGGTATGTGAGATATTGGCACACTGTGGTATGTTACACGTAGGTTAGTTTATTCGAATATTGTTGCTCTCATTATATATATATATATATATATATATATATATATATATATATATATATATATATATATATATATATATATATATATATATATATATTTATATATCGTTTTTACATTTTTGTCACATTGTTTATGTGAATTATCCATGAGATATTACTTTATACCAGGGGCATATTACAGAAGTTGTATCGACTATAATATTTCGATTTGGTCTAAACAATTTTTGGACTTTGGTTTTAGATACACATTTTATTATAAGTATCAAGATGTATAGCATTTTTATTTACTATTGATACTCTGATTATATATTTAAAGAGATAGTTTATTTTAGGATTATTTATCCTTCACATTTGAATATTGGGTTTATTGGTTATATTTACTAGTGGAACACAAATAGGATGCTTTCAGTGGGAGAAAGAACCGATATGAGACTACTATTGATCTTTCATACTTCATCTTTGAGTCCTGTACCTTCTGAAGAGCATTCTATTGACAAACTTTCAATTCATGCCTTGTTTGCTAAATTGGAGGAACCCAATAATACAGAATGCAGACATTGGTTGGATGCAGAAATGTTACAGAAAAACATTGATAAGAAACAGGTTCCAAGGGGCCTCAGGATTTTTAAAAACAGCTCCTTTAAGGAAGATCCCACTCATATCTAAATGGAAGGAAGCACTTAGGATTTTCATCAAAGTTTGCGAGCAATCATTGATTGCCCATAGAAATTTTTTTTTTAAATTAGATGAAGATCTTAATATGGTATTACAGAAAACTCACACCTTTCAAAAAGATCTAATGGAGAACAAAAATCGTAAAATAGATGAGGAAGATTACAAAAAACATAATTTATGTAAGAACTTACCTGATAAATTCATTTCTTTCATATTAGCAAGAGTCCATGAGCTAGTGACATATGGGATATACATTACTACCAGGAGGGGCAAAGTTTCCCAAACCTCAAAATGCCTATAAATACACCCCTCACCACACCCACAAATCAGTTTAACGCATAGCCAAGAAGTGGGGTGATAAGACAAAAGTGCGAAAGCATAAAAAATAAGGAATTGGAATAATTGTGCTTTATACAAAAAATCATAACCACCACAAAAAGGGTGGGCCTCATGGACTCTTGCTAATATGAAAGAAATGAATTTATCAGGTAAGTTCTTACATAAATTATGTTTTCTTTCATGTAATTAGCAAGAGTCCATGAGCTAGTGACGTATGGGATAATGACTACCCAAGATGTGGATCTTCCACGCAAGAGTCACTAGAGAGGGAGGGATAAAATAAAGACAGCCAATTCCGCTGAAAATAATCCACACCCAAGATAAAGTTTAAATCTTATAATGAAAAAAAACTGAAATTATAAGCAGAATAATCAAACTGAAACAGCTGCCTGAAGTACTTTTCTACCAAAAACTGCTTCAGAAGAAGAAAACACATCAAAATGGTAGAATTTAGTAAAAGTATGCAAAGAAGACCAAGTTGCTGCTTTGCAAATCTGATCAACCGAAGCTTCATTCCTAAACGCCCAGGAAGTAGAAACTGGCCTAGTAGAATGAGCTGTAATCCTTTGAGGCGGAGTTTTACCCGACTCGACATAAGCATGATGAATTAAAGATTTCAACCAAGATGCCAAAGAAATGGTAGAGGCCTTCTGACCTTTCCTAGAACCGGAAAAGATAACAAATAGACTAGAAGTCTTTCGGAAATTCTTAGTAGCCTCAACATAATATTTCAAAGCTCTAACTACATCCAAAGAATGCAATGATCTCTCCTTAGAATTCTTAGGATTAGGGCATAATGAAGGAACCACAATTTCTCTGCTAATGTTGTTAGAATTCACAACCTTAGGTAAAAATTTAAAAGAAGTTCGCAACACCGCCTTATCCTGATGAAAAATCAGAAAAGGAGACTCACAAGAAAGAGCAGATAATTCAGAGACTCTTCTAGCAGAAGAGATGGCCAAAAGAAACAAAACTTTCCAAGAAAGTAATTTAATGTCCAATGAATGCATAGGTTCAAACGGAGGAGCTTGAAGAGCCCCCAGAACCAAATTCAAACTCCAAGGAGGAGAAATTGACTTAATGACAGGTTTTATACGAACCAAAGCTTGTACAAAACAATGAATATCAGGAAGATTAGCAATCTTTCTGTGAAAAAGAAAAGAAAGAGCAGAGATTTGTCCTTTCAAGGAACTTGCAGACAAACCTTTATCCAAACCATCCTGAAGAAACTGTAAAATTCTCGGAATTCTAAAAGAATGCCAGGAAAAATGATGAGAAAGACACCAAGAAATATAAGTCTTCCAGACTCGATAATATATCTTCCTAGATACAGATTTACGAGCCTGTAACATAGTATTAATCACAGAGTCAGAGAAACCTCTTTGACTAAGAATCAAGCGTTCAATCTCCATACCTTTAAAGTTAAGGATTTGAGATCCTGATGGTAAAAAGGACCTTGCGACAAAAGGTCTGGTCTTAACGGAAGAGACCATGGTTGGCAAGAAGCCATCCGGACAAGATCCGCATACCAAAACCTGTGAGGCCATGCTGGAGCCACCAGCAGAACAAACGAGCATTCCTTCAGAATCTTGGAGATTACTCTTGGAAGAAGAACTAGAGGCAGAAAGATATAGGCAGGATGATACTTCCAAGGAAGTGACAATGCATCCACTGCTTCCGCCTGAGGATCCCTGGATCTGGACAGATACCTGGGAAGTTTCTTGTTTAGATGAGAAGCCATCAGATCTATTTCTGGAAGTCCCCACATTTGAACAATCTGAAGAAATACCTCTGGGTGAAGAGACCATTCGCCCGGATGCAACGTTTGGCGACTGAGATAATCCGCTTCCCAATTGTCTATACCTGGGATATAAACCGCAGAAATTAGACAGGAGCTGGATTCCGCCCATACCAGTATTCGAGATACTTCTTTCATAGCCAGAGGACTGTGAGTCCCTCCTTGATGATTGATATATGCCACAGTTGTGACATTGTCTGTCTGAAAACAAATGAACGATTCTCTCTTTAGAAGAGGCCATGACTGAAGAGCTCTGAAAATTGCACGGAGTTCCAAAATATTGATTGGTAATCTCACCTCCTGAGATTCCCAAACCCCTTGTGCTGTCAGAGACCCCCAAACAGTTCCCCAACCTGTCAGACTTGCAACTGTTGAAATTACAGTCCAGGTCCGAAGAACAAAAGAAGCCCCCTGAATTAAACGATGGTGATCTGTCCACCACGTCAGAGAGTGTCGTACAATCTGTTTTAAAGATATTAATTGAGATATCTTTGTGTAATCCCTGCACCACTGGTTCAGTATACAGAGCTGAAGAGGTCGCATGTGAAAACGAGCAAATGGGATCGCGTCCGATGCAGCAGTCATAAGACCTAGAATTTCCATGCATAAGGCTACCGAAGGGAATGATTGTGACTGAAGGTTTCGACAAGCTGAGATCAATTTTAGACGTCTCTTGTCTGTCAGAGACAGAGTCATGGACACTGAATCTATCTGGAAACCTAAAAAGGTTACCCTTGTCTGAGGAATCAATCAACTTTTCGGTAAATTGATCCTCCAACCATGATCTTGAAGAAACAACACAAGTCGATTCGTATGAGATTCTGCTAAATGTAAAGACTGAGCAAGTACCAAGATATCGTCCAAATAAGGAAATACCACAATACCCTGTTCTCTGATTACAGACAGAAGGGCACCGAGAACCTTTGTAAAAATTCTTGGAGCTGTAGCTAGGCCAAACGGCAGAGCCACAAACTGGTAATGCTTGTCCAGAAAAGAGAATCTCAGGAACTGATAATGATCTGGATGAATCGGAATATGCAGATATGCATCCTGTAAATCTATTGTGGACATATAATGCCCTTGCTGAACAAAAGGCAAGATAGTCCTTACAGTTACCATTTTGAACGTTGGTATCCTTACATAACGATTCAATATTTTTAGATCCAGAACTGGTCTGAAGGAATTCTTCTTTGGTACAATGAAGAGATTCGAATAAAACCCCAGCCCCTGTTCCAGAACTGGAACTGGCATAATTACTCCAGCCAACTCTAGATCTGAAACACATTTCAGAAATGCTTGAGCTCTCACTGGATTTACTGGGACACGGGAAAGAAAAAATCTCTTTGCAGGAGGTCTTATCTTGAAACCAATTCTGTACCCTTCTGAAACAATGTTCTGAATCCAAAGATTGTGAACAGAATTGATCCAAATTTCTTTGAAAAAACGTAACCTGCCCCCTACCAGCTGAGCTGGAATGAGGGCCGCACCTTCATGTGGACTTAGAAGCTGGCTTTGCTTTTCTAGAAGGCTTGGATTTATTCCAGACTGGAGATGGTTTCCAAACTGAAACTGCTCCTGAGGATGAAGGATCAGGTTTTTGTTCTTTGTTGAAACGAAAGGAACGAAAACGATTATTAGCCCTGTTTTTACCCTTAGATTTTTTATCCTGTGGTAAAAAAGTTCCTTTCCCACCAGTAACAGTTGAGATAATAGAATCCAACTGAGAACCAAATAATTTGTTACCCTGGAAAGAAATGGAAAGTAGAGTCGATTTAGAAGACATATCAGCATTCCAAGTTTTAAGCCATAAAGCTCTTCTAGCTAAAATAGCTAGAGACATAAACCTGACATCAACTCTGATAATATCAAAAAATGGCATCACAGATAAAATTATTAGAATGTTGAAGAAGAAGAATAATATTATGAGAATCATGATCTGTTACTTGTTGCGTTAAAGTTTCCAACCAAAAAGTTGAAGCTGCAGCAACATCAGCCAATGATATAGCAGGTCTAAGAAGAAGATTACCTGAACACAGAAAAGCTTTTCTTAGAAAGGATTCAATTTTCCTATCTAAAGGATCCTTAAACGAAGTACCATCTGACGTAGGAATAGTAGTACGTTTAGCAAGGGTAGAAATAGCCCCATCAACTTTAGGGATTTTGTCCCAAAATTCTAATCTGTCAGACGGCACAGGATATAATTGCTTAAAACGTTTAGAAGGAGTAAATGAATTACCCAAATTATTCCATTCTCTGGAAATTACTTCAGAAATAGCACCAGGAACAGGAAAAACTTCTGGAATAACCACAGGAGATTTAAAGACCTTATCTAAACGTTTAGATTTAGTATCAAGAGGACCAGAATCCTCAATTTCTAAAGCAATTAGTACTTCTTTAAGTAAAGAACGAATAAATTCCATTTTAAATAAATATGAAGATTTATCAGCATCAACGTCTGAGACAGAATCCTCTGAACCAGAAGAATCATTAGAATCAGAATGATGATGTTCATTTAAAAATTCATCTGTATAAAGAGAAGTTTTAAAAGATTTTTTATGTTTACTAGAAGGAGGAATAACAGACATAGCCTTCTTGATGGATTCAGAAACAAAATCTCTTATGTTATCAAGAACATTCTGAACATTAGATGTTGATGGAACTGGAACAGGTAATGGTACATTACTAAAGGAAATATTATCTGCATTAATAAGTTTGTCATGACAATTAAAACAACAGCTGGAGGAACAGCTACCAAAAGTTTACAGCAGATACACTTAGCTTTGGTAGTTCCAGCACCAGACAGCGATTTTCCTGAAGTATCTTCTGACTCAGATGCAACGTGAGACATCTTGCAATATGTAAGAGAAAAAACAACATATAAAGCAAAATTGATCAAATTCCTTAAATGACAGTTTCAGGAATGGGAAAAAATGCCAAGGAACAAGCTTCTAGCAACCAGAAGCAAAGAAAAATGAGACTTAAATAATGTGGAGACAAAAGCGACGGCCAAAAATGACGCCACGTCCGGAACGCCAGCATTTTTGGCGCAAAAGAACGTCAAAAATGACGCAACTTCCGGCGACACGTATGACGCCGGAAACAGAAAAGATTTTTTGGGCCAAAAAAGTCTGCGCCAAGAATGACGCAATAAAATGAAGCATTTTCAGCCCCCGCGAGCCTAACAGCCCACAGGGAAAAAAGTCAAATTTTTAAGGTAAGAAAAATATTTGATTCAAGTGCATTATCCCAAATATGAAACTGATTGTCTGAAAATAAGGAATGTTGAACATCCTGAGTCAAGGCAAATAAATGTTTGAATACATATATTTAGAACTTTATAAACAAAGTGCCCAACCATAGCTTAGAGTGTCACAGAAAATAAGACTTACTTACCCCAGGACACTCATCTACATGTTGTAGAAAGCCAAACCAGTACTGAAACGAAAATCAGCAGAGGTAATGGTATATATATATATATATATATATATATATATATATATATATATATATATATATATATATATATATATGAGTATATCGTCGATCTGAAAAGGGAGGTAAGAGATGAATCTCTACGACCGATAACAGAGAACCTATGAAATAGACCCCGTAGAAGGAGATCATTGAATTCAAACAGGCAATACTCTCCTCACATCCCTCTGACATTCACTGCACGCTGAGAGGAAAACCGGGCTCCAACCTGCTGCGGAGCGCATATCAACGTAGAATCTAGCACAGACTTACTTCACCACCTCCATAGGAGGCAACGTTTGTAAAACTGATTTGTGGGTGTGGTGAGGGGTGTATTTGTAGGCATTTTGAGGTTTGGGAAACTTTGCCCCTCCTGGTAGGAATGTATATCCCATACGTCACTAGCTCATGGACTCTTGCTAATTACATGAAAGAAAACAACATATAAAGCAAAATTGATCAAATTCCTTAAATGACAGTTTCAGGAATGGGAAAAAATGCCAGTGAACAAGCTTCTAGCAACCAGAAGCAATAAATAATGAGACTTAAATAATGTGGAGACAAAAGTGACGCCCATATTTTTTAGCGCCAAAAAAGACGCCCACATTATTTGGCGCCTAAATGCTTTTGGCGCCAAAAATGATGCCACATCCTTAACGCCGACACTTTTGGCGCAAAAAAAACGTCAAAAAATGACGCAACTTCCGGCGACACGTATGACGCCGGAAACAGAAAATAATTTTTTGCGCCAAAAAAGTCTGCGCCAAGAATGACGCAATAAAATAAAGCATTTTCAGCCCCCGCGAGCCTAACAGCCCACAGGGAAAAAAGTCAAATTTTTAAGGTAAGAAAAAAATTGATTTATTCATATGCATTATCCCAAATATGAAACTGACTGTCTGCAATAAGGAACGTTGAACATCCTGAGTCAAGGCAAATAAATGTTTGAACACATATATTTAGAACTTTATATAAAAGTGCCCAACCATAGCTTAGAGTGTCACAGAAAATAAGACTTACTTACCCCAGGACACTCATCTACATGTAGTAGAAAGCCAAACCAGTACTGAAACGAGAATCAGTAGAGGTAATGGTATATATAAGAGTATATCGTCGATCTGAAAAGGGAGGTAAGAGATGAATCTCTACGACCGATAACAGAGAACCTATGAAATAGACCCCGTAGAAGGAGATCATTGAATTCAAATAGGCAATACTCTCCTCACATCCCTCTGACATTCACTGCACGCTGAGAGGAAAACCGGGCTCCAACCTGCTGCGGAGCGCATATCAACGTAGAATCTAGCACAAACTTACTTGACCACCTCCATAGGAGGCAAAGTTTGTAAAACTGATTTGTGGGTGTGGTGAGGGGTGTATTTATAGGCATTTTGAGGTTTGGGAAACTTTGCCCCTCCTGGTAGGAATGCATATCCCATACGTCACTAGCTCATGGACTCTTGCTAATTACATGAAAGAAAAGGCGTAGTTTTTACCTTTAATAAAAAGCAAGTAGTGTTTACATCTCCCCCTGTAGGTCAGGATGAATATTGTAACAACTATGGTCCACCTACCATTCCTTCTAAGGAATGGACTACAGTGAGTTATCACAAACATAAAAATAGGAAGAAAAATCATAATAAGACTAAAGATACATATACCAATTCAGATAAAAACTACCATCATCAGAATGTTTACCAAAACCACGAGAATGGTTACCGAAATAACCAGGAAAACATATATATCTTATATCTTGAGAGGTCTCACCATCATTCTAGTGGATTTTCCCCTAGATATCAACGTTTGAATGATTGTTCTGAAAGGTGGGAGTCTGATGGAGTACCATCCTTCTAAAGATACCCGTTCTAGATATCAGTGGCAGTCTAATAATAATAATCAACAATGGTCAAAAGTACCGTTTAGAGTATCTGGAAGTCAGCCTTCACCTAGAGGTCCCCGTTAGTAATAATGCGAACTATGGTTCCAACCATCCTCCCACACGAAG
Source organism: Bombina bombina (assembly GCF_027579735.1). Lineage (NCBI taxonomy): Eukaryota > Metazoa > Chordata > Amphibia > Anura > Bombinatoridae > Bombina > Bombina bombina. Next base: position 120,086,484 of record NC_069500.1, read on the forward strand.
TTCTGAATCTAATTATGGGGGATCCAATAGACCTAGTCATACAATTGCACAACATCATGGGAGCACTATCTTTTGACTCCAATTTAGGACCCTCTGCTGAACATTGTTTCTGCACAACCTTTTTTAGAGCAGGGCCAGTGCCAACAATCTTGGAAGCAAGAGACCATATCCAGTTACCTGGAGCCTGTAGTCTCTCTTACAACACCCCAAAAATGTAAAAGACCCTACGGACACAGGGATGTAGAGAGGGTGGAACAGCCGTCAAAAGACAAGACTACAGGCACTAAAGTAAGGGGATTTTCAATTTGTCATCACATGGTTTAAGACGAGGTGAGGATATTGGGAAGGGGTTTATCGTTTAGCCCTACAAACAAACATTTTTTCTTTGATAATTTTTGAGTAAACCGGTTCAAATCAACAATGCAAAAATATTTTGCTGAAAAAAGACTGAAAGATCAGACTAGAGCCTATTTTAACAGATATAATGGACATGAGACTTGATCAGTCACAAATTCCTGTTTTTGAACCTGAAACTTTAGCCGAACAATTATGTGAAGGCTTTATCCATACTAACTTTAGAAACAAATCCAAATTTCATGCAACAGTTTAATAATGCACACATCAAAATATTTAAAAAGTTAATGATGACTTGGATCGTATTCGAAAGAACACTAAGAATATTAAAAATAACCTTTTTGGTAATGAAAAATGAGCTTTGGCAAGTTTAAGAAATAACAAGTCCCTTGTCATTAGACAGGCTGACAAGGGGGGTGGGGTGGTCTTACAGAATCTGGACGATTACCTTATAGAGGCTAGGAAAATTCTTCATGATCCCACATTATACAAGACTAAAACACGATCCTACTTCCCAATATAAAAGTATCTTGGTGGACCGTGCATTTAGGGAGGGCATAATATATAAAAAAAAAAAAAAAAAGAGAAATAATATTTGGTGCCCACTGAATCAAATTATGCTTTTTATTATCTTCCCAAGATGTATAAGGATCCACTATGTCCTCCAGGTCGCCCCATAATAGCGGGCATAGGAAGTTTAACTGATAATGTTTCTTCCCATGTCGACTATTTTTTACAAAAATATGCAATAGGTCTGGATTCTTCTATTCGTGACTCTTCAGATCTGATTAATAAATTTTAATCTGTTACCATTACTTCCGATTTATTATGGATCACTTGAGAAATATTAGAATACAATGCTTGTACATCGCATCAATTGGGGATTGTGGCAGTATCTAATTATTTACAACAATATCCTTACCTTCCTGAAAGTCAAAGTGAGTTTATTATACAACTCATCTCTTAATGCACTTAGGCATAACCATTTTATGTTTCAGGATGAGTTTTATCTTCAAGTCAAAAGGTACCGACATGATTACCAGGATCGCCTCCAGTTATGCCAATTTGTTCATGGGGTCATTTGAGCAGTATTATATCTGTGACCCTGCATATGGGGCGAACATGGTATTCTATTGGCGGTACATTGACGATTTGATTTTTGTTTGGAAAGGGGACTTGGTTTCTGCCTATTTGTTGAACATCTAAATAATAATGACAGGGGACTTTTCTTCACTAGTGCCATAGACAATGTGACTACAGTATTTTTGGAACTTGCACTTAAATTTGACAAGGGGAAGGTCACAAGTACTACCCATTTTAAGATGGTAGACTGTAATAGTTATTTAGACTTTACATGTCATCATTATTACCCGTGGAAACGAAATGTGACCTACGACTAGTTCAAACTGATTCGGCGCAATTTTAGTACGCTTGCGGATTTTGAGACCCAAAGTTTGATATCGAAGGAAAGGTTTATGGAGAAAAATTATCCTTCACATATTGTAGACAGTTATAGAAGAGCGAAATTGGATAATAGAGATGACTATTTCTTAAAATTTAATAAAAAGAACGAGAATGAAAATAGTAGTAAAGAATTTAATGCCCTATTTATTACCCAATATAATTGTCATCAAAGTCTGATAAAACAAATCCTTATGAAACATTGGAGGATTTTGACTAAGGATCCTATTTTGGGAAGTTTAATAGGTTCAAAACCAAAGATAGTGTATAAAAGAGCACCTAATTTAAAGACCATGTTGGCCCCCAGCAAAATAGTGAAACATAGAATTGAGAACCCTTTACCATCAAGTCTAGATCATTATCTCTAGAGTCCTATCGATGTGGAGTCAGTAGGTGTAAGCTGTGTGCTTGTATTGCACACAAATAAGACATTTAAATCTAATGTGATTTGACAAATCTTTTCCATTATTGGTCATATATCATGTGCTTCACACTATGTTGTACATTTATTATCATGTGTATGTGGGATACAGTACGTTGGTCGTACATGTAGGAGGCTCAGCATCAGATGGTCTGAGCATGTACGCAATATGGAAAATAATTACAAAAACAGTGTCCCCAGACACTGTAATTTGCAACATAATGGTGACATCAGATGTTTTTCTATCATTCCGATCAAGTTTCTGCTTAAGTCTCATCTCTATAATAGATTGTCTAGACTTAGGCAGAGAGAGACCTACTGGATTCATGTATTTAAGAGTCTACATCCTGCGGGTCTAAATTTTAATATAGACTTGGCAGCCTTTCAATAACAAGTGTATATATATATATATATATATATACATATATATATATATATACATATATATATATACATATATATATAACAGAATTTATGTTACCTGATAAATTTCTTTCTCCAACGGTGTGTCCGGTCCACGGCGTCATCCTTACTTGTGGGATATTCTCTTCCCCAACAGGAAATGGCAAAGAGCCCAGCAAAGCTGGTCACATGATCCCTCCTAGGCTCCGCCTACCCCAGTCATTCGACCGACGTTAAGGAGGAATAATAGCATAGGAGAAACCATATGGTACCGTGGTGACTGTAGTTAAAGAAAATAAATTATCAGACCTGATTAAAAAACCAGGGCGGGCCGTGGACCGGACACACCGTTGGAGAAAGAAATTTATCAGGTAAACATAAATTCTGTTTTCTCCAACATAGGTGTGTCCGGTCCACGGCGTCATCCTTACTTGTGGGAACCAATACCAAAGCTTTAGGACACGGATGAAGGGAGGGAGCAAATCAGGTCACCTAAATGGAAGGCACCACGGCTTGCAAAACCTTTCTCCCAAAAATAGCCTCAGAAGAAGCAAAAGTATCAAACTTGTAAAATTTGGTAAAAGTGTGCAGTGAAGACCAAGTCGCTGCCCTACATATCTGATCAACAGAAGCCTCGTTCTTGAAGGCCCATGTGGAAGCCACAGCCCTAGTGGAATGAGCTGTGATTCTTTCGGGAGGCTGCCGTCCGGCAGTCTCGTAAGCCAATCTGATGATGCTTTTAATCCAAAAAGAGAGAGAGGTAGAAGTTGCTTTTTGACCTCTCCTTTTACCTGAATAAACAACAAACAAGGAAGATGTTTGTCTAAAATCCTTTGTAGCATCTAAATAGAATTTTAGAGCGCGAACAACATCCAAATTGTGTAACAAGCGTTCCTTCTTTGAAACTGGTTTCGGACACAGAGAAGGTACGATAATCTCCTGGTTAATGTTTTTGTTAGAAACAACTTTTGGAAGAAAACCAGGTTTAGTACGTAAAACCACCTTATCTGCATGGAACACCAGATAAGGAGGAGAACACTGCAGAGCAGATAATTCTGAAACTCTTCTAGCAGAAGAAATTGCAACTAAAAACAAAACTTTCCAAGATAATAACTTAATATCAACGGAATGTAAGGGTTCAAACGGAACCCCTGTCATCCCTCGTGACAGGTTGTCCAGGGACAGCCACCAACGGAGTGAGTCTCTGGTCCTCTGATTTACTTGTATCTTTGGAGATAAGTCTGTATAGTCCCCATTCCACTGACTGAGCATGCACAGTTGTAATGGTCTTAGATGAATGCGCGCAAAAGGAACTATGTCCATTGCCGCTACCATCAACCCGATCACTTCCATGCACTGAGCTACGGAAGGAAGAGGAACGGAAGGAAGAGGAACGGAATGAAGAATTCGACAAGAGTCCAGAAGTTTTGTCTTTCTGGCCTCTGTTAGAAAAATCCTCATTTCTGAGGAGTCTATAATTGTTCCCAAGAAGGGAACCCTTGTTGACGGGGATAGAGAACTCTTTTCCACGTTCACTTTCCAGCCGTGAGATCTGAGAAAGGCCAGGACGATGTCCGTGTGAGCCTTTGCTCGAGGGAGGGACGACGCTTGAATCAGAATGTCGTCCAGGTAAGGTACTACTGCAATGCCCCTTGGTCTTAGCACCGCTAGAAGGGACCCTAGTACCTTTGTGAAAATCCTTGGAGCAGTGGCTAATCCGAAAGGAAGCGCCACGAACTGGTAATGTTAAACACTAAAAAACTCTAAGCCATCTCCGTGGAGATGTTGCCTGTACAACGGCAAAGAGAATGACTGGGGTAGGCGGAGCCTAGGAGGGATCATGTGACCAGCTTTGCTGGGCTCTTTGCCATTTCCTGTTGGGGAAGAGAATATCCCACAAGTAAGGATGACGCCGTGGACCGGACACACCTATGTTGGAGAAATATATATATATATATATATATATATATATATATATACACACACATACACACATCATTAACTATTTAGGGGTGCTCATTTAGAGCCTAGAATATTTCTTATAATCAGAATATTTATTACATTCCGAATGGGTCACTATTTAGAAGATGTAGGTCTGTATTGATGGCTCCCTCTCTTTTCTCCCTCTTTCCGTATCCCCCATGCCTATCTGGCCTATGAGTTAGTTATGGAAGATAGATTAGAATTACACACTGTTCTATGATTGGCCATATTAGTCTGGTGTATAGAATATGAGATTGGATCAATATTATAATGTTATGTTTAGATTATAATTTGAATCTTATGATGTTGTAATGAACTCAATACAGTTATGTGTATTAGTTGTAGTATTATATCTGTATATTTTTATTGTTTGCAACATTGGTCTATTATTGATACTATGTTGTGTTTAGATTCTAGATTATTATTATTAGTATCTGTATTGTATGTTTCTGAATATATAGAAGAAGTTTTTTTATGTTATGTCATGTAGGTATTGTATGTATATATCATGCGGTATTATGGCTGTTTGTGATATTTATGTGACAGGTCAGTATCAATGGGCGAGACGATTACACGCCCCCCCCTTTTTTTAGGGTTGATAGTTATTCCCACATATGATTGGATGGGTTATTTTTACTCATAACCGCACCTTTAGGGGGGCGTGTGTGGTTTGCCACGCTTTGATTGTACCTTGTAGTAGTTATATTGTGCATGAGGAGTAAGGTATTTTATACAGCCTGATGAAACAGCTAGTTTTTAGCTGAGAAACACATTGCTGGTTTTAGCTGACTAATAATAAACAGTCATTTAATTTTACTGCCTGATCCTCTTATTTGGCACTATCCTGTATGCCCTGCGTGGGTTACGTTCTAATAAACTATCCGGATTCGGCGCCCCACCACACCTTCTTGGTTTGCCGACTGCTATCACCGGATTGGATCTTGTGGACTGTCTGACGCTCTGGGTTTCCCGATTCGTATGGTGTGTCTGTCGGGCGATTCTCAATAGATCCGATCTGCTGTGTCTGGCCCTATTGACGTGCCGCTGCTTCTGTGAGTAGTTTTTTGTAGGGGGGACACCTCCTATTGTGCTGTGTTGCTGCTCTTCAGACATTATTGTCCTATTTGGTGCCTCTACAGGATCTATCACTAGGCCACCAACCATGAGTGCGGCTCAAGTATTAGAACCTAGCAGCAACAATCTAATGTTAGTGATATGGTCCTTTTAGGACCAACGCTTGTCCAAAGTCTATATACCACTGTGACAAAGCACACCTCTGCACTTCCCAGTACTCAGCCCCCTGAACAGAAAGCAGCTTGCCACTGTTACCCTAACATATACCACAGGGACAAGACTTTATACCTCCTCTATTAGACAAAATTCCATGAAAAAGGGGACAACTCATCCATATTAAGTCTGTAATTTAGTGTGAAACACCACGTTATCAGAAAGGGGATAAAGTATAGATGAGAAACAAAGCATCAACAAGTATTCAATATACACACACACACACCAATACTCCTTTGAGAGAGTAGTATTTCCTATAGGTCATGAATGTCATTGTGGAGTCACTGCCAATAGAAGGAAAGCACTTTGTATATTACTTGCCCTTTGAAGCTATCAATACTTTAAGCAGGTCATCTATAAAACATTTATTAAAAATTTCTAAAGGGGTTCTCATCGCCAAAGATGAGAAAAAGCGATCACCAACCCATACCAATTTGTGGATTGTATTAAAGATTTTTTCATAATGGGTCTGAAATTTTAATTTTAAATACAGAAAAGTATCAACTTTTGGACTTTACATTAACACGTCACTTAGACGGCAGAGTTACTAGTGACATTTATAGAAAGCCCATAGCAGGTAACCCTGTTCCCCATGCAGGGAGCTCCCATCCTAAATTTGCCCTTACTCTAAAGCAATTGTTAAACTAATTTGCTCAAAATGGAATGGTTCAGTTCCCATTGTTTTTCAATAGAGGGTGGATGAAATGACACTTAGTCTTCAAAAGAAAGGATACTCTTCTAATGTCATTAACAGGGCTAGGTCCGAGGTACACACTTAATCAAAGATTATATGGTGTTTATCATTCCTCTTAACAGTTTACAACTGTAGCAGGACAATCCTCTACCTCCAAAGCAATTAAAACTTCCCGCAATAAAAACAGGAATATGATCAAACCTAAAATTAAAGGACACATTCTCTGCCACAGCAGCAGGGCCCTGAGATTCAGACAATCCTCACAAGAGTAAGAAACACCCCTATCATAAATGGGCAATTTAGAGAAGTTGCTCTAAGGAAAGTTCCTGATGAGCTAAGGGCCAAAAAGAACCAGTCCTTGCAAACAAGTCCACTTTAAAGCTGAAGACAAGCAAACTAGAACCTCACAAATAGAGTGAATATAATACTTAAAGGGACAGTGTAGGCCAAAATAAACTTTCATGATTCAGATAGAGCATGTAATTTTAAACAATTTTCCAATTTACTTTTATCACCAATTTTTCTTTGTTCTCTTGGTATTCTTAGTTGAAAGCTTAACCTAGGAGGTTCATATGCTAATTTCTTAGACCTTGAAGGCCACCTCTTTTCAGAATGCATTTTAACAGTTTTTCACCACTAGAGGGTGTTAGTTCATGTATTTCATATAGATAACACTGTGCTCGTGCACGTGAAGTTTTCTGGGAGCAGGCACTGACTGGCTAAACTGCAAGTCTGTCAAAAGAACTGAAATAAAGGGGCAGTTTGCAGAGGCTTGGATATAAGATAATCACAGAGGTTACAAGTATATTAATATAACTGTTGGTTAGGCAAAACTGGGGAATGGGTAATAAAGGGATTATCTATCTTTTCAAAACAATAAAAATTCTGGTGTACACTGTCCCTTTAAGTTTTGGATAAAGCTCAGATGAAGTATTCAACTTTGATACAGTAATAACCTATGCACACTGAAGTGCAGCAAAACCTTGTATAGAAAAGCAATACTCAGCACAATGAGGTACAAAATGCTATTTAATGTTTCTCAAGTGTATCTCATGCTCAAACTGGAAGGGGTTAAAGTATCAAAGCCCCCCCTTCTGGACGATAAGCTCCTAGTCAAGGAAGCAAAATAAAGTGACTGAGGTGGGAAATATCCAACACTTAATTTTTCCATATAGATGTATACACACACAGGGCTTGAAATTTCCAGTGGTCCAGGATGACATACAATTTGACTTTTTCTGATCTTTAACATTGAGTTGATTATTAACTTTTTCCCTCTTGGCTAGTAGCTTTTAACATGTGTGTGTGTGTGCGTGCGTGCGCGCAAGAGAGAGAGCGTGCAAGAGAGAGAGCGTGCAAGAGAGAGAGACTGGCACAAAGCAAGGTCCACGAAGACAATGCATTGTTTGACTGTAATGCTCGAGGGATACTCTTCTATCAGCGTCGAGCTGGAATGATAGGGAATATCCCAAAGCAGAGTAGGTTTGCAAGATGAGATAAATGGCACTCAACACAGGCAGGACAGTCCTTGGCAGCAACAGGCAGGAAACCAGAGACAAACCAATAGGGTGTTCAGGCAGGCAAGGTATGGCAACAGTAAGGCAGTCCAGGGGTAAACCACTAGGATGGTCAGGCAGGCAGGGTTTGGCAATAGTAAGGCAGTTAAGTGTTAAAAAGGCAGAGTGGTCAGACAAGCAGGGGTCAGCAACAAAATAACAATCCAGCATATGAATCAATAACACCCAGGAGAACAGTAAGTAACACCTATAATTGGTCAGTGATAGGTGGGACTGAAGTTACTTACATAGGCTCAGGATTCGCGCCACAGGAGATCCAGACCGGCTTCTGAAGGAGGAAGCGTGCTGCGATGACGTCACCGCCGCACGCAGAGAGGAGCCGACTTCCCCCTGGGCAACGAGCAGACAGCAGGCGCCACGTCCCTAGCAACAGCCGGCGCGGCATTGACAAGTTTGTTGTGGAAGAACTAGAGTGGCCTGCAGAGCCCTGACCTCAACCCCAATGAACTGCAAGCCAAAAATCTTCTCATCCATCCGCATGAATGCTTTTTTAGCTGAAGGGCACAAATTTCCAGACAACACAAAATCTTGTGGAGAGCCTCCCCAGAGAAGTGGCAGCTGTCATAGCCCTACAGGATATTTTTACAAAATTGCCAAAACTGGAAACATCACAATTCGCTCTACATGTTTTGTTGTTATTGTTACTTTAAACCAGTTCAATCTTGTCCAAGCCGTTATTGTCACACCAGGGGGATTGACAATTATAAGCTGTTTTAGTCAGTCCCCTGCACTACAGGCCAGAGATGGTTGATGGCCTAGTAGGTGGCACTCCCAAGCTTTGAATAGAGTGAATCACCTTTCCTCATCCAGCTCCCCCATGTATCTACAAACCCCTCAATCTCCGCTATCCCCTTCTCTTTCAAATAGTGGTGTTAAGCAACACCCCCCCCCCCCCCAAGAGAATAAAAATAAGTCAGAACATGGGGTTAAAGTGGGATTGGGTAATATACAATCTACACAGAAAATTTTAAAGATAGCATTTATTGGCCACAAAGTGTATCAACATTTCTATGAGAAAGTTTATGTAACAGCTGTATTCTTTAAAGAAAAATATATATATATATGATTAAGTGCTCTACTGTAGATTGTCCTGATCTTCTGAAACCATATAAGCCAGTAACTGTTCTTCATTGAAGTCCAGGTGGATTTGTAACAACAAATTTTAGTCGCCAATTTGTCTCATCTTTGTGAGGTTTGGTGAAACCTGAAACATAAAAGCATATATTGTATCATAGCCTTCACCAATGTATATAAAACCATTTAATCAAGGGATATGAAACCCAAAACGGATTTCATGATTTAGATAGAATTTTATAATAGAAGTAAATTAGAAAGTTGTTTAAAATTGCATGCTCTTTGTTCTCTTGGTATGTTTTGATGAAAAGCAGGAACGTATGCTTAGGAGCCGGCACATTTCTGAAACACTATATGGCAGCAGTTTAGAAAAAATGTTATCCATTTGCAAGAGCACTAGATGGCAGCAGATTTCCTGTCATGTAGAGCTCCAGATGCCTACCTAGGTATTTTGGGGTTTCTTATCCCTTTCAAGGAGCCAGTTTTGACTCCTCATGTTTTAATGCAACTACAATTCACTTCTTTAAACATACTACAAGTTAAGCGCCAATCAGTTGCCAGTTTTACTAGTCAAATACTAATTCTGTTTAGAGTTCCAAGAAACTTGCAAGGACAAATCTTAACACTTTGTACTTTTCAGTTCCATGTCCTAAGGTATTTAGTTTTTACGTTTTCTTGTAGATAACCATCAATTAAAAAAAAAAAGTTAATTATCAATATAATTAATATGACTAAGGTGGTCTAAATGATATTAATCATTTACAAAAGTTGTACATAAAAATAATTAAATACACACATTAAAAAACACCCCTGCCCAAAAAACAAAAACACTATTTTTCAGAAATCACATTATCCTCCACACGAGCAAGCAACACTGCAAAACTTGCATGGCCCTGTGGCATTCCTTCAACTACCTCAACACTGGTTCCATCAATGTTTAGTGCAGCACTGAATACAGTTAGCCTAGAGGAACCATTATGTTACCAGGAGAAGGGATGAGAGAACTGTCACTTCTATTTGACTAGAAAATGACTTATGCTTGCGGTCACTAGAGAGGGGACACAATGCAAAATTATACAGATCACAGGATTTGTGAAATGGAACGGTCACCACTATTACATTAGCAGACAATCAGCCCTCTCATTCGCTGGAAAGCAAGCTGAAGTATTGAAGGGTGGGGGTATAATGGTGCACAGAAATGTTTTATAGAGTGCTAAAATAATTATATATAAACCATTGTCAGCACTGTGCTGAACATGCTCCATACCTAGCTGTATTCCTGCAAACAATAGCAGTTACCTGTCCATGTTTTTATGAGAAACTTTAAAGGGAGATTCTAATGCAAAAATAGCATGCATTAAATCTTTTGGGCATTTGTTTTGCATTACTGACCCTTGCTAACTGTTTATTTAATCCCTTTGCCAAGGTTCAATTAATGCTTGGCACTGGCAATTCTTGTTGCTCCAATGTGGGACTTTAAGCCCAGCAAAAGGGCATGTTACATACCCCCCCACCTGTTAGATAACTGGCGTCATCAGTATAAAATGCATTGTTGCAATTAGGGACACACATGTAGCAGGATTAGAATTGAGAAGTCATATCCACAAGTCCTAATACCTTGGAATTGTACGCAACTGAGAAATTAAAGTCAAATAAAGTGTAAATAGTTCTCCTTTGAACAGCTATAATATTTAAAAAAAAATAAAAATAAATAAAAAAAATAAAAAAAAAAGTACAATGGGCACTTAAAGGGAAAGTAAAAGAAAATTATCTCATGATTTGGATAGAACATACAATTCACAAGAGACAAGTGCAGGAACCAATCAGTAGCTATCCCCCACTAGTGTAGGCAATGTGCATATTCTTTTTTCAAAAATGGATACCAAAAGGACGAAGCACATTTGAAAATAGAAGTAAACTTTAAAATGTGTCTTAAAATTACATGCTCTATCCGAATCATGCAAGTTTAATTTTGACTTTCCTATCCCTTTAAGGGAATTTTTAGAAGAGCTCTAAAAATAAGTTTTACTAAACATGATATGTTGCAAAAAGTCTGTTGTAACAAAATAGAACTTTTAGGTAACTGAGGCAAAATGTAACCAGATCTAATGGTTAAAACAGGGCTTGTGTAATAAGGTTGGGCATTTAGCATTTGTTGAAGAGACAAATGCCAGAGGCAGATTTGACATTTTTTTATCGAGGGCTAGATATTTTTGTGTTATAGTGTAAATCCAGATTCAGCTTTTGTATCATAAATCACTGTTTAATCCAGTTTGTTTTAAATCATACACAACACTTTATTTCCATTATGGCTTTCTGGTAATTGTAAAAAAAAAAAAAAAATCACAACATACCAGATAATTACCTTTCCTTCTGTATGAGGCGAGTCCACGGCTTCATTCATTACTTGTGGGAACACAGAACCTGGCCACCAGGAGGAGGCAAAGACACCCCCAGCCAAAGGCTTAAATACCTCCCCCACTCCCCTCATCCCCCAGTCATTCTTCCGAGGGAAAAAGGAACAGGAGGAGAAATATCATGGTATAAAAGGTGCCAGAAAAACAAAAATTTTGGTCCGCCCAACAGAGAAAAAGTGACGGGGGCCGTGGGCTCTCCTCATATAGAAGGAAAGGAAATTAACTGGTAAGCATAATTTATGCTTTCCTTCTTAATATGAGGAGAGTCCATGGCTTTATTCATTCTTGAGGACACAATGAAAACAGGAGGGTAAAAAGACAGGTGGACCCTAATCTGAGGATACCACAGCCTGCAAAACTTTTCTCCCAAAAGCTGCTTCAGCCGAAGCAAAAACGTCAAATTTGTTAACATTTTTGAAAAGGTATGCGAGAACCAGGTAGCCGCCTTACAAATCTGCTGCAGAGGCCTCATTCTCTGAGGAGGCTTATGTCCCGCTGATTCATATGCCAAGCAAATAATGCTATCCACCAAAAGGATAGGGAAGTGGAAGAAGCCTTCTGCCCTTTACGCTTCCCAGAATAAACAAACAAGGACGAAGTCCGTTTAAATTCCTTCGTAGCCTAAATATAGAATTTCAAAGCCCTAACAACATCCACATTATGAAGTAATCGTTCCTTTAAAAAGAAGGATTGGGACACAAGGAACGACAATCTCCTGATTGATGTTTCGATCAGACACAACCTTAGGGAGAAACCCAAACCCAGTACGAAGAACAGCCTTAGCATGAAAAACCAGGTAAGGAGGCTCAAATTGCAAGGCCGCCATCTCAGACTCTGCATGCCAAAGCAATAGCCAGTAGAAAAAGGACCTTCCACGACAGTAATTTAATGTCAACCAAATGCATAGGCTCAAACGGAGATTGTAAGCCTATGGGCCCAGCTGTTTACAGATCGCTTCATAAGAGCCGACTACAACAGTGATACTCTAGGCAGGGCCCTCTACCCACTTGACCCCTACAAAAGCTATCCTGTACACCGACTGTTTACAGCGCTGCGGAATCTGTTGGCGCTCTACAAATACCTGATAATAATAATAAACGGAGCCCTCTGCAAAAATTTAAAGGGACAGTCAACACTAAAAATAAACTAGCTTGAATGCATTACTTACAACACGATTAGTGCAAACATCCTTATTCACATCCTATAATCCATACTGAACCGATTTTGTAAACAAAAACAACTGCCGTTCTGAGCCGTTTGGGCAAAAAAACATGGCTCCATAACTCCTCCTCTCATCTTCTTCCCCACAGCTAGTTTGAAGCTCTGTAGTGCCCGCCAAAGGTTCTAACAACTGACGCATGCGCATAGTGTCCGTTTTTTTTTTCTGCAGGAAGAGGCGGGGATGTATTTTAGTGTTGCACCAGTCCCACGCTGCTCGTTTTCCTTTGTGCAGTTTTGTGTTACTATGTGAACCGGGGAATTATTTTTATTGAAAAGTAGCAGACTCAGAAGTGATTTTCTGAAATAATTCCTTATAGAAAGGATAGCTTATGGAAAGTTCTTCCTGTATCAGCTGTCTGGATAAATATAGTATTCAGGCATGACAGTATGCACCACCTCCTACCTACCATTGGGTTTCTACACCTCCGCTCGCCACTAAAGTAATCGCCCTCTTTAGGTTTCCTTCCTCCCAACAGGATGTTACAGCTGCTTTCCCCTGAGCTCAGGGCAGAGCCATACACCGTTTCCCTACTGCGCCCCCGGGTGACGTAGTCACATACACAAGTCTGAAAAAAACCCAGACGTAAACTAGAGAGAGACACTCACTGCTGTGAAACAGTTATTAAAAATGTTTATGGTGTATGGCTCTGCCCTGAGCTCAGGGGAAAGCAGCTGTAACATCCTGTTGGGAGGAAGGAAACCTAAAGAGGGCGATTACTTTAGTGGCGAGCGGCGGTGTAGAAACCCAATGGCAGGTAGGAGGAAGTGCATACTGTCATGCCTGAATACTATATTTATCCAGACAGTGCTGGTCCGTCGCTGAATAGGGAACCTTTACACTGTTCCGGGTATAAAGAGGCAGATACTGAAGTAACATACGATTCACGCATGCGCAATTGGGTGTGAACGCTCAGGAGTCGTTGTGGCCGACACTCCTGTCATTTGCAGTTGGAATCAGCCTGAGAGTGACGTCAACATAGGAGTTTATGATCGTTTTTTGCTTAGTACGGCAGTTTTTAAAAAAAAAAAAAAAAAAAAAAAATCGATTGTCTGCATTATAGGATGTGAATAAGGATGTTTGCACTAATCGTGTTGTAAGTAATGCATTCAAGCTAGTTTATTTTTAGTGTTGACTGTACCTTTAACTAGATTTTAAGCTCCAGGGAGGAGCGGTATGTCTAAACACAGACCTGATTCTAGCCAGAGCCTGAACAAAAAAGACTGCTCAGTGAGCCTCTTGTACAATAAACAGAGCCGAAATCTGTCCCTTTAAGGAACTAGCAGAGAGTCCCTTCTCCAAACCATCTTGAAGGAAAGAAAGAATCCTGGACACCTTGACCTTATGCCAGGGGGATCCATGCACTTCAAACCAGAATAAGTAGGTCCTCCACACCTTATGATATATGAGGCGGGTGACCGGCTTTCTAGCTTGAATGAGTATCAGTAACTCAGAAAAACATCTCTTGGCTAGGACTAAGCGTTAAATTTCCACGCAGTCAGCCTCAGAATCTAGATTTTGATGAACAAAAGGACCCTGTTCCAGCAGATCCCTGCGACAAGGTAACCTCCATGGAGGAGATGAATACCACATCCTTCGCAGCCACGATGGAGCAATTAGAATAGCCAAAGCTTGCTCCTGCTTGATGCGGGCCACTACATGAGGGAGAAGCTTGGTATTGAGTCAGGACGCCATGAGACCTATCTCCAGCGTCCCATCTGTTGCAAATCTCGGCAACACCTCAGGATGGAAAGACCATTCCCTGGATGAAAGACCATTCCCTGGATGAAACGATTGTCTGCTAAATCCGCTTCCCAGTTGTCCACACCCAGAATGTGGATCCTTGACAGCAAGCAATTGTGGGCCTCCACCCATTATAGAATCCGAGATTCTTCCCTCATTGCTAGGGAGCTCCTTGCCGCCCCCCCCCCCGATGGTTGATGTAAGCCACCGAGGTTATGTTGTCTGATTGAAATCTGATAAACTGGGACAAACCCAGAAGAGGACAAGCCTTCAGAGCATTGAAAAAAATGCTCAAAGTTCCTAAATTTTGATCAGGAAGAGATTCCTCTTGAGTTCACAGGCACTGTGCCTTCCTGGCACCCCAAAGAGCTCCCCATCCTGATAGACTTGTGTCAGTAGTCACAATCTCCCCGGATAGTCTCAAGAAAGATGTCCCTTAGGACAGGTGACCTGGACAGAGCCACCAAGAGAGCAATTCTCTCGAACGGTTGTCCAAAGAAATCTGTTCTGTCTTGAATGTCCCCAAGCCAAGCCTCCACAAAAAGATAGTCTGCCCACAACACGATTCAACAATGGATCGGAGGCCGCCCCTTCATACTGATTGTTTCGGCGGGCTTCTTGTACTTATTCCAAGATTGAGACGGTTACCAAGTTCACTTGGACTGCTCAGGCTTCGTGGAGGGCTGCTGGCGTTGGGCCTTATCCGAACGAAAGGGACAAAAATTAGGACCATGTCCTTTAAGTTTATTCTTATCCTGCAGTAGAAAGGCACCTTTGCATCCAGTGACCATGGATATGATGGAGTCCAGGCTTGGATCGAAAAGAATCTTCCCCTTAAATGGAAGGGAAAGTAATCTAGATTTTGAAGTCATGTCCACAGACCAAGGCTTCAGCCAGAGTGCCCTACGGGCTAGAACAGAAAAACCTGATGTCTTGGCATTCAGGCGAATGATCTGCATATTGGCATCACAGATAAAAGAATTAGCTACCCTCAAGGCCTTAATTCTTTCCTGGATCTTGTCAAGAGGAGTTTCCACCTCAATCATTTCTGACAGTCACACAAATAGGTAGAGGCTCCATCCACCGCAGCGACCGGCGCTGCAGGTTGAAACAAATACCCTGTGTGCTGAAACATCTTAAGAGTTTCTAGCTTCTTATCCATGGGCTCCTTAAACGACGAACTATCCTCAAGCGGGATAGTAGTGCGCTTAGCAAGTGTGGAGATAGCTCCATTCACCTTAGGGACGGAACCCCACAACTCCAGAGAGTCTGGAACCGGGATCAATTTCTTAAAAGAAGGGGAGAAAGAAGATTCAAGTCTCTCCCATTCAATTTTAATAATAATTTGACATTTTTACAGGAACTGGGAAAGTCTGTGGCACCACACTGTCCTCAAACCTTATCAAGTTTAGGAATAGAAGGTTCCTCGGGTAATTTAGGTTCTGGAACCTCTAAAGTAGCCAACACTTTATTTAACAGAAAGTGTAAATGCTCAAGTCTGGTTCCTCCGCAGCTGGAGGTTTAGAGGCTGCAGATTCCAACCCAGAAAGAGCATTCTCTGAAGTTTCAGATGCGTCATCAGCAGATAATCTTGTATCAGATAAACCCCACAAGTTGGTAGATGTCCCCTGGGAAGGATAGCAATATTTTACCTTTCACTTGCGCTCAGCAGGGCGAGTTAAAGCACTGAAGGGCCACAGACACTGCCGTTTGTAGTTGACCAGTAAAGTCTGGTGGTAAGAGGGCCCCTCCCGAAGGATTAGCAGTGCAATGGGAAGCTGCATGTGTAATAGGAGACAGCAGGGAATGCACCTCACGGGACGAAGACCACCTCAGAGGTGGACGTATCAGTGGTACTAAACATCTTGGTTTTCTTAGATTTAAGTACTTTATCAAGGCCTGAGGAACATAATTGAGAAGGCGGGTATACCATACTCTCTTCACAATAAAATGAGGTATTAGATTTCGGTAAAGAGGGATTACCCTTAAACGTATTTGAGTCCTCCATAGCTTGCATTTTCAGATGGACTATAGAAAAAGATAAGGCACCTTTATACCCCCAATGGCTGGGGCACTCACCACCTCCTATGACCCAGGCTCCACATAAAAACCGCTTTGTCTCCTGTAAACCACATGGTCAGGAAAGAGGAAATCAATGAGAATACACAAGGTCACGTGGGGTGCCATGCAGAACCGACACTGCTCCTGGAATGAGCGCGCCAAACCTAACAGGCCATGCAGTTATCCAAAAATGAAAGTAAAACCTGAATGTTTCAACAACTGCCTGAGCCTCCTCTCACACATTTCTCAGCATAAAACATAAGCAAATTATGCAGCAATCCCCCCTGTTCAATAATCCCCTTCCGGAAATATTAACCCTCTATTCCATACAGATAAAAGGAGTTACACTGTGACCCTGTCTTCTTGCGTTATCATATGTGTAAGACTATATAACCAAAGTGCTGCCATCTTGTATCTAAGAATCCATTATGAACTAACATTGAACTGTTGTACTGATATTGAACGGTTAGGTTTTTTCTGTATTTTGTTATATGACATCTGTTCTTTGGGGAGTAACGTCTTTATCTCATTACTAAGGTAACCATGTAATTAAGAGCATTCTTAGATTACCTGTTTTCTTCTCAAGGATGAATGCCTCTAGTCTTAAAGAATTTAACAGACATTGAATCCTTTGTTTAAGTCTTACACTAACTTGTAATAAGGGGTGTGTATGAAGACCCTTTGTGTAATGTACATTTATGATGTATCCTATACAACTGCATTGTAGGTGGTCAATAAACAGAACAGTGTTACACTTCATTTGTGTGGTTTGACTCTGTTCTCCAAGATCTTGTGTCAAGTGCAATGTTTTGCTGCAGATGAGATTCAGAATGCATAGTGGTGATAATTGGTATCCGGTCATCTAATTTACCCCTAACAATATGAGTATAAAATGAAACAATCTTACCGGAATCACCGCCGTGGAACAGACACACAACCTCAAGTTTGACAGTCTTGTAGCATCGCACCCGAAAAGGACTTGAGTGATAGAAGCAGGCAGTGAAACTCGTCAACACTGATTGCTTAAGAGCTGTTAATACAAATCTGGATGGTTTCGCAGAAGGCTGACAAAACTACTTAAAACTCCAGTCCCATGCCAAAGAGTACTACCCTCCATAAGAGACTACTCCGAATCTTCCAAAACTTCTCTGCCATCCTCCTGTGATGGAAGGCAAAGAATGACTGGGGGATGAGGGGAGTGGGGGAGGATTTTAAGTCTTTGGCTGGGGTGTCTGACTCCTCCTGGAGGCCAGGTTCTGTATTCCCACAAGTAATGAATGAAGCCATGGACTCTCCCCATATTAAGGAAATTATCTTTTATACAATAGAATTCTTATGTCAGATACTCACAGCAAAACTACAACCAGTATATTTTGTTATGTCATCTACAGAAAGGCCGTCAGCTACTTCAATCAGTGTTAGCCCATTCTTCTTGTCCACATCGAAGACAGCCTACAATATATCCACACAAAAACTCCAGATTAATACCAGACTGAAGACATTTATTGTAAAAACATAGAATGTGTGACATTTTTCTAATATTTATTAGGTGTCAAAGCAGTAACTTAATCTTTCTATTTTGAATACCTGTGACTACTCAGCATTACAAAATTTTTACAACCCTGTTTATTTCTCAATTACATAAAAAAAAATATATTTTAGTTATTGCTGCATATACCGTATTTTCACAATAGATTATAAATTAACAAAAAAGTGAATTATTAAAATGCTTTTATTTTCTTATATATATATTTTTTTAATTATATTCATTTATATGTATAATTAAGACAAATGTTTGCGATTATGACTTGGTAATTTTTTAATAAAAGTTTGATTACAATGATCACGCTTGTTTTAGTTTTTTTACACAGGTGTATGCAGACAAAGAATTGGGAAATTAAAGGCACTATATGCAATTTAACAATTACCGTCGCCCACATGAAAGCAATGTAAATGTAAACTTTATTGCCAGAAAAATAAAAATATGAATGGAAGACAATTTAAAGTTTAATACCAGTACTACTTTTGCACTGCTGGATAATAATTTAACATGGATAGGAAATACCTACAAACCAATGAGCAATAGTAAAAGGCACCAATTAACCAATGAATTACTAATGCTGATTGGTACTCCAGGTAATAAAATGCCTGTTAATCAGAACTGACAACTGTATTAGATTCAATCTAAACTTATTAGATAGCTATAACAAACATGTATAGATTTAAGATTTAGTACAGACTCTATTAGTATTGTGATTACAATTTACAGCCTTCATGCAATTTTGGTTTTGTAAATTAACATTTGTACGTTTAAACAACTTAAGACAGACAACTTTACCTTCTCTGTAATAATACGATCTACACACTGTTTCCCAGTTAAAGGCAAGTTGCACTGTTCCAAAATTTTGTGTGCTCCACCCTGCAAAGGACAAGAAATATTACAAGACCACTATTGGTGCAATGTTAGCTTCTTTAAGAATTTCAATATTCATGGAACTAATGACTAGAGGGTACACGCATGCCTCTTTTTAACCAGATGTGCTCAACATTCATGTTTAGATCCTATCAACCATAAGCCAAGCTAACTCCCCAATAGTGTGTTCCTGTTGGTAACCCAACCAAGTAAAAAATCTTTTATTAATGTGAACGTTTTCGGGGTTGCCCCCGTCTATATCTATCTATCTATCTATCTATATATATATCAGCAGAAGACCTAAAGAAATTAAATACTGAATAGCAAACCAAGCTGTTTTTTGCCTGGAAGTGGTAGTATTTGCAGTCCATGAGTATCTGGACAGTAACACTTTCTCATGCACTTAAATTGTTTTTTGGCAAGAAAAAATAAAATTTAAATAAATTTGTAAAATACAAATAATGTAAGAACTTGCCAATATGAAAGAAATTAATTTATCAGGTAAGTACATGAGCGAGTGATATATGGGATATACATTCCTACCAGGAGGGGGCAAAGTTTCCTAAACCTCAAAATGCCTATAAATACACCTCCCACCACACCCACAATTAATTTTAACGAATAATCAAGTAGTGGGGTGATAACAAAAGGAGTAAAAAGCATTCAAGGGGGCGGAGCCTACAGCTGTTGCGGATGGTCATGTTTGTGAGGAGCTCCTGACTATCTAGACTTTTAGAGACTATGTCATTTAAATTTGGTTTGACAAGGCTGAGTTTGAAGGTGAGGTGTCCTGAGACACCCTAGAGCTGTCTGAGTTTTTTGCGAAGATAGACTTTCCTATGTTCCACAGCTAAGCGGCGAGGGGAGCTGACCGCATGACAGAGAACCTGTGCTGTGAATCTGCTTCCCGGACTGCTTGGGCTGCCGCACAGTCTCCCCCCAGGATCTAGAAGACACTGGGTTATTAGCAGTGAAAAGTGCTGCTTCAGTTAATACTGTTCCTGTATTACAAAGTGCTTTTGTTTTAAATATTGCCCATAACACTTAAAATGGCGCCTCCTTACTATGATCTACTATCTGCTGCATCCTGGATCTTAGAAGGCCGCCTAGAGGAACTGTAATTACACTTGCTCCAAACGCTAGAGTACGACACTGCAGGCACTACTATCCAACCTAAGTCTGATGTGAAGCAGCCAGGAGATAAACATATCCAGCTACTAGAGTGTCCTCAGATGCATAGTACCCGGACCTCTAGGGTGGCCTTACCGGAGCTTCCTGAGAGTGGAGAGGACACTCACCCAGAGCAGAAGATAGTGCATACTGGAGAGATCGAGGTGGCTGTTTCACATGCACTAATACAGCCCTGTTCATATGATTATGCCGAGAGAGAGAAACCTCCCGCCCTGGTAGAGAACATAGAAGCGAAAGGTAAGGATCCTGACAGTGTTTATGTCTGCCATGTGGCTGCTCCGCTATGCTCGTCTCTGAATAAGACACAGCCCCTAAACTCATTAATAATGCCTGGTTCGGCTGGATTGAATCCGAAGTTATGGGATGCTCATATGAGGCAGCTTGAGGCCATATATGGGACATGCAGAATCCTACCTAGCCCTTTGCAGGCACGGATGGTCCCTGAGCCGATTAAGGACTCAAGCAGCACCACAGAACCCTTCCCACAGCTAATGGATCCTGGGTCAGACCAGAGGGAACAAAAGAAGGCAAAAAGAGCAGAGGTATGTACTTCCACATGGGATCGCAGCAAAATAGACATCCGCTCACTTAAGCAGCAAAGCTGGACCTTACTCACTGATAGCTCTACAGCCTGGAGACCTCCAGGTATATATTGCGACAGCTATCGTTACCGATCCCCAGATCCTACTAGCATCAGGTACATAATTAACAGTGTGCCCGGATCGACCCGTAGTCCCCAAAATCTATTACCCTCCCAGCAACTAATAACCAAATGTCCCGGGGCAAAGCAGTCTTCCTACCTAAGACTCTTTCATCTATGTGCTGGATCTGAACTTGAGCTCTCAGGGTACGGCTTAGCCTGGCGGTCTGGGGTAGGCTGATGATGACTGTTAGACAGTGCCTCGTGTTGCAGTCCTGTGGGTTACTGCAGCTGGGAAATATATCTGTGCATGTTTCACAATGATTCTTATAATACTGTTCGGTTTATATTTTATATTACATGTCGTTTCTTTACACATATATGTCTAAAGTTCTAGTTCTGTAGAAAAGTATGGTCTACACTGACCTAGTGCTTCGTCTGAAATCTATTAATCCTACACTAGGCTATATATAACGATTGTTATAGTTTCACTCTAGTTTTGTATGTATTTATACAAGCACATTACTGAAAAAAGTGTACCGGGTATAATTTTAATCTAATCAGTTTATTCTTAAGGTCCCAACCTATTTTAGTGCACATTGTTATAATAACCCTTACACTGAATTATAGCTGCCCAGCTTATATTTTAAACCTACAATACCCAAAATATAGAAATTAGATGGAGATTTGTTTTTCCTCTATTTTAGATTATCAGATGCTTCTTTCTAGGCTCTGTGTTTTTCAGTTCTTTCCATGTTCTATAGCACTGTATTATTATGTCTCATATGCATTGAGGGACCTATGCATCACCCTATGCCATATGCTTGTGCCCTCCGGATAAGAACGCATGTTATCTTGCTCTATTAGTCTGAGTGTTCTAACCAGCTGTAGTGTACTGTGATCCTTATTTAATTTAAGAGGGTCTCCCTTAGCTCTGCAAGTCCTTTTAGACATTAGAAGGCCCAAGTCCCTAGCACAATGTCCTTATAATGTGATAAATATCAGACCTTATATTCCTTCCTCCATGAGCTCAGTTATTAGAATTATGGCTCCATCCCCCCTCAGGTTTAGTTTACAGAGTAAACAATGGAACGTGGATTCCTCAGAACTTATCCCTCTTAATTATTTATTTGATGTAATATAGCAGCCATTGATATTCCTACCCTTAATTATTTTCTATGACAATTTATTTAGATAGTCCTATTTCCCAGATTTTATATTTCTTATATTCTTGACCCAAAGTGATATTCTACTGGTTTAGGAAATACTATACTATGGATATAAATAAGGTCAAAAACAGAATTTATGTTTACCTGATAAATTACTTTCTCCAACGGTGTGTCCGGTCCACGGCGTCATCCTTACTTGTGGATATTCTCTTCCCCAACAGGAAATGGCAAAGAGCCCAGCAAAGCTGGTCACATGATCCCTCCTAGGCTCCGCCTTCCCCAGTCATTCGACCGACGTAAAGGAGGAATATTTGCATAGGAGAAACCATATGATACCGTGGTGACTGTAGTTAAAGAAAATAAAATATCAGACCTGATTAAAAAACCAGGGTGGCCGTGGACCGGACACACCGTTGGAGAAAGTAATTTATCAGGTAAACATAAATTCTGTTTTCTCCAACATAGGTGTGTCCGGTCCACGGCGTCATCCTTACTTGTGGGAACCAATACCAAAGCTTTAGGACACGGATGAAGGGAGGGAGCAAATCAGGTCACCTAGATGGAAGGCACCACGGCTTGCAAAACCTTTCTCCCAAAAATAGCCTCAGAAGAAGCAAAAGTATCAAACTTGTAAAATTTAGTAAAAGTGTGCAGTGAAGACCAAGTCGCTGCCTTACATATCTGATCAACAGAAGCCTCGTTCTTGAAGGCCCATGTGGAAGCCACAGCCCTAGTGGAATGAGCTGTGATTCTTTCAGGAGGCTGCCGTCCGGCAGTCTCATAAGCCAATCTGATGATGCTTTTAATCCAAAAAGAGAGAGAGGTAGAAGTTGCTTTTTGACCTCTCCTTTTACCAGAATAAACAACAAACAAGGAAGATGTTTGTCTAAAATCCTTTGTAGCATCTAAATAGAATTTTAGAGCACGAACAACATCCAAATTGTGCAACAAACGTTCCTTCTTTGAAACTGGATTCGGACACAAAGAAGGCACGACTATCTCCTGGTTAATGTTTTTGTTAGAAACAACTTTCGGAAGAAAACCAGGTTTAGTACGTAAAACCACCTTATCTGCATGGAACACCAGATAAGGAGGAGAACACTGCAGAGCAGATAATTCTGAAACTCTTCTAGCAGAAGAAATTGCAACCAAAAACAAAACTTTCCAAGATAATAACTTAATATCAACGGAATGTAAGGGTTCAAACGGAACCCCCTGAAGAACTGAAAGAACTAAATTGAGACTCCAAGGAGGAGTCAAAGGTTTGTAAACAGGCTTGATTCTAACCAGAGCCTGAACAAAGGCTTGAACATCTGGCACAGCTGCCAGCTTTTTGTGAAGTAACACAGACAAGGCAGAAATCTGTCCCTTCAAGGAACTTGCAGATAATCCTTTCTCCAAACCTTCTTGAAGAAAGGATAGAATCTTAGGAATTTTTACCTTGTCCCAAGGGAATCCTTTAGATTCACACCAACAGATATATTTTTTCCATATTTTGTGGTAAATTTTTCTAGTTACAGGCTTTCTGGCCTGAACAAGAGTATCAATGACAGAATCTGAGAACCCTCGCTTTGATAAGATCAAGCGTTCAATCTCCAAGCAGTCAGTTGGAGTGAGACCAGATTCGGATGTTCGAACGGACCTTGAACAAGAAGGTCTCGTCTCAAAGGTAGCTTCCATGGTGGAGCCGATGACATATTCACCAGGTCTGCATACCAAGTCCTGCGTGGCCACGCAGGAGCTATCAAGATCACCGATGCCCTCTCCTGATTGATCCTGGCTACCAGCCTGGGGATGAGAGGAAACGGCGGGAATACATAAGCTAGTTTGAAGGTCCAAGGTGCTACTAGTGCATCTACTAGAGTCGCCTTGGGATCCCTGGATCTGGACCCGTAGCAAGGAACCTTGAAGTTCTGACGAGAGGCCATCAGATCCATGTCTGGAATGCCCCACAATTGAGTAATTTGGGCAAAGATTTCCGGATGGAGTTCCCACTCCCCCGGATGAAATGTCTGACGACTCAGAAAATCCGCTTCCCAATTTTCCACTCCTGGGATGTGGATTGCAGACAAGTGGCAGGAGTGAGTCTCCGCCCATTGAATGATTTTGGTCACTTCTTCCATCGCCAGGGAACTCCTTGTTCCCCCCTGATGGTTGATGTACGCAACAGTCGTCATGTTGTCTTATTGAAACCGTATGAACTTGGCCTTTGCTAGCTGAGGCCAAGCCCTGAGAGCATTGAATATCGCTCTCAGTTCCAGAATATTTATCGGAAGAAGAGATTCTTCCCGAGACCAAAGACCCTGAGCTTTCAGGGGTCCCCAGACCGCGCCCCCAGCCCACCAGACTGGCGTCGGTCGTGACAATGACCCACTCTGGTCTGCGGAAGCTCATCCCCTGTGACAGGTTGTCCAGGGACAGCCACCAACGGAGTGAATCTCTGGTCCTCTGATCTACTTGTATCGTCGGAGACAAGTCTGTATAGTCCCCATTCCACTGACTGAGCATGCACAGTTGTAATGGTCTTAGATGAATTCGCGCAAAAGGAACTATGTCCATTGCCGCTACCATCAAACCTATTACTTCCATGCACTGCGCTATGGAAGGAAGAGGAACAGAATGAAGTATTTGACAAGAGTTTAGAAGTTTTGATTTTCTGGCCTCTGTCAGAAAAATCCTCATTTCTAAGGAGTCTATTATTGTTCCCAAGAAGGGAACCCTTGTTGACGGAGATAGAGAACTTTTTTCTACGTTCACTTTCCACCCGTGAGATCTGAGAAAGGCCAGGACAATGTCCGTGTGAGCCTTTGCTTGAGGAAGGGACGACGCTTGAATCAGAATGTCGTCCAAGTAAGGTACTACTGCAATGCCCCTTGGTCTTAGAACCGCTAGAAGGGACCCTAGTACCTTTGTGAAAATCCTTGGAGCAGTGGCTAATCCGAACGGAAGTGCCACAAACTGGTAATGCTTGTCCACGAATGCGAACCTTAGGAACCGATGATGTTCCTTGTGGATAGGAATATGTAGATACGCATCCTTTAAATCCACCGTGGTCATGAATTGACCTTCCTGGATGGAAGGAAGAATTGTTCGAATGGTTTCCATTTTGAACGATGGAACCTTGAGAAACTTGTTTAGGATCTTGAGATCTAAGATTGGTCTGAATGTTCCCTCTTTTTTGGGAACTACGAACAGATTGGAGTAGAACCCCCTCCCTTGTTCTCCTAAAGGAACAGGATGAATCACTCCCATTTTTAACAGGTCTTCTACACAATGTAAGAATGCCTGTCTTTTCATGTGGTCTGAAGACAATTGAGACCTGTGGAACCTCCCCCTTGGGGGAGGCCCCTTGAATTCCAGAAGATAACCTTGGGAGACTATTTCTAGTGCCCAAGGATCCAGAACATCTCTTGCCCAAGCCTGAGCGAAGAGAGAAAGTCTGCCCCCCACCAGATCCGGTCCCGGATCGGGGGCCAACATTTCATGCTGTCTTGGTAGCAGTGGCAGGCTTCTTGGCCTGCTTTCCCTTGTTCCAGCCTTGCATTGGTCTCCAGGCTGGCTTGGCTTGAGAAGAATTACCCTCTTGCTTAGAGGACGTAGCACTTGGGGCTGGTCCGTTTCTACGAAAGGGACGAAAATTAGGTTTATTTTTGGCCTTGAAAGACCTATCCTGAGGAAGGGCGTGGCCCTTACCCCCAGTGATATCAGAGATAATCTCTTTCAAGTCAGGGCCAAACAGCGTTTTCCCCTTGAAAGGAATGTTAAGCAATTTGTTCTTGGAAGACGCATCCGCTGACCAAGATTTCAACCAAAGCGCTCTGCGCGCCACAATAGCAAACCCAGAATTTTTCGCCGCTAACCTAGCCAATTGCAAAGTGGCGTCTAGGGTGAAAGAATTAGCCAATTTGAGAGCACGGATTCTGTCCATAATCTCTTCATAAGGAGGAGAATCACTATCGATCGCCTTTTCTAGCTCATCAAACCAGAAACACGCGGCTGTAGTGACAGGGACAATGCATGAAATTGGTTGTAGAAGGTAACCTTGCTGAACAAACATCTTTTTAAGCAAACCTTCTAATTTTTTATCCATAGGATCTTTGAAAGCACAACTATCTTCTATGGGTATAGTGGTGCGTTTGTTTAAAGTAGAAACCGCCCCCTCGACCTTGGGGACTGTCTGCCATAAGTCCTTTCTGGGGTCGACCATGGGAAACAATTTTTTAAATATGGGGGGAGGGACGAAAGGTATACCGGGCCTTTCCCATTCTTTATTTACAATGTCCGCCACCCGCTTGGGTATAGGAAAAGCTTCTGGGGGCCCCGGGACCTCTAGGAACTTGTCCATTTTACATAGTTTCTCTGGGATGATCAAATTCTCACAATCATCCAGAGTGGATAACACCTCCTTAAGCAGAGCGCGGAGATGTTCCAACTTAAATTTAAATGTAATCACATCGGGTTCAGCTTGTTGAGAAATTTTCCCTGAATCTGAAATTTCTCCCTCAGACAAAACCTCCCTGGCCCCCTCAGACTGGTGTAGGGGCATATCAGAACCATTATCCTCAGCGTCCTCATGCTCTTCAGTATCTAAAACAGAGCAGTCGCGCTTACGCTGATAAGTGGGCATTTTGGCTAAAATGTTTTTGATAGAATTATCCATTACAGCCGTTAATTGTTGCATAGTAAGGAGTATTGGCGCGCTAGATGTACTAGGGGCCTCCTGAGTGGGCAAGACTGGTGTAGACGAAGGAGGGAATGATGCAGTACCATGCTTACTCCCCTCACTTGAGGAATCATCTTGGGCATCATTTTCAGTGTCACATAAATCACATCTATTTAAATGAGAAGGAACCTTGGCTTCCCCACATTCAGAACACAGTCTATCTGGTAGTTCAGACATGTTAAACAGGCATAAACTTGATAACAAAGTACAAAAAACGTTTTAAAATAAAACCGTTACTGTCACTTTAAATTTTAAACTGAACACACTTTATTACTGCAATTGCGAAAAAGTATGAAGGAATTGTTCAAAATTCACCAAAATTTCACCACAGTGTCTTAAAGCCTTAAAAGTACTGCACACCAAATTTGGAAGCTTTAACCCTTAAAATAACGGAACCGGAGCCGTTTTTATCTTTAACCCCTTTACAGTCCCTGGTATCTGCTTTGCTGAGACCCAACCAAGCCCAAAGGGGAATACGATACCAAATGACGCCTTCAGAAAGTCTTTTTTATGTATCAGAGCTCCTCACACATGCGACTGCATGTCATGCTTCTCAAAAACAAGTGCGCAATACCGGCGCGAAAATGAGGCTCTGCCTATGATTAGGGAAAGCCCCTAGAGAATAAGGTGTCTAAAACAGTGCCTGCCGATATTATTTTACAAAAATACCCATATTAAATGATTCCTCAAGGCTAAATATGTTATATATGAATCGATTTAGCCCAGAAAATGTCTACAGTCTTAACAAGCCCTTGTGAAGCCCTTATTTACTCTGTAATAAAAATGGCTTACCGGATCCCATAGGGAAAATGACAGCTTCCAGCATTACATCGTCTTGTTAGAATGTGTCATACCTCAAGCAGCAAAAGTCTGCTCACTGTTCCCCCAACTGAAGTTAATTCCTCTCAACAGTCCTGTGTGGAACAGCCATCGATTTTAGTAACGGTTGCTAAAATCATTTTCCTCTTACAAACAGAAATCTTCATCTCTTTTCTGTTTCAGAGTAAATAGTACATACCAGCACTATTTTAAAATAACAAACTCTTGATTGAATAATAAAAACTACAGTTAAACACTAAAAAACTCTAAGCCATCTCCGTGGAGATGTTGCCTGTACAACGGCAAAGAGAATGACTGGGGAAGGCGGAGCCTAGGAGGGATCATGTGACCAGCTTTGCTGGGCTCTTTGCCATTTCCTGTTGGGAAAGAGAATATCCACAAGTAAGGATGACGCCGTGGACCGGACACACCTATGTTGGAGAAAAGCAAATGTATAGGATGTTTGTTTTTAGTCACATGTTTCTTTCCGTTGTAGGCTGAATGTGAATTATGGACTTTATCTGACATTCATACTATTATGTAGATTTATGCCTATGTCCATATCTCTCTGAAGAGATTGTGTATGTTTATAAGTTTTATGACTTCAATAAAAAAAAAAAAGGGAAAAAAAAAAAAAGCATTCAAAAAGGAACTGGAAATATATTTCTGCTTTTATACAAAATCATAACCACCATAAAAAGGGTGGGCCTCATGGACTCTTGCCAATATGAAAGAAATCAGGTAAGTTCTTACATAAATTATGTTTTCTTTCATGTAATTGGCAAGAGTCCATGAGCTAGTGATGTATGGGATAGAAAAAAAAAACAAGATGTGGAAGTCCACAGAAGAGTCACTAGAGAGGGAGGGATAAAATAACAGCTATTTCCACAGAGAAATTAAATCCACAAAATTAAATTCTTCTTAAAAAAAAAAAAAATTAAATCAAAAGCAGTAGCATCAAACTGAGACAGCTGCCTGAAGAACTTTTCTACCAAAGACTGCTTCAGAAGAATCACAAAACAAAATGGTAAAAATAAAAGTATGCAAAGAAAACCAAATTACTGCTTCGCAAATTTGATCATACGAAGCGTCATTCGGAAAAAGCCCAAGAAATGGCAACTAAACTTAGTAGAATGAGCTGTAAATCTGAGGCAGAGCCTGCCCTGCTTCCAAATAAGCCTTGAGAAACAAAAGCTTGAACCAGTATGTCAAAGAAATGGCAGAGGTTTACATCCAAAGAACTCTCAAAGAATTCTTAAGGATTAGGATACAAAAAAGGAACAACAATTTCTCTACTAATGTTGTTCAAATGTACAACCATAGGAGAAAATGAAGTCCACAAAACCACTTATCTAGATGAAAAAATATCAGATAAGGAGACACAGGAGAAAGCTGATAAATCAGAAACTCTTCTAGCAGAAGAGATAGCCAAAAGAAACACCACTTTATTCAAATTATCCTGAAGAAACTGAAAAATCCTAGGAATTCTAAAGGAATGCCAAGAGAATTTATGACAAGAACACCATAAAATATAGGTTTTCCAAACCTGATAATACATGTTCCTTGAAACAGACTTATAAGCCTGCAACATAGTGATAAAAACTGAGTCAGAGAAACCTCTATGACTAAACGCTAATCAATTTCCATATCTTCAAATTAGTAATTTGAGATCCCGATGGAAAAATGGTCCCTGAAACAAGAGGGCTGGCCAAAAGAAAAAGCAGCCAAGGATGGCAACTGGACAGATGAACAAGATTCACATACCAAACCTGTGAGGCCATGCTGATGCTATCAGAAACACATGAGACTGTACCAATATGATCTTTGAGATCACTCTTAGAAGAAAAAAAACAGAGGCAGAAAGATGTAGCCAGGTTGCAAAGCCAAGACACTGCTAATGCATCCACCATTTTTGCCTGAGGATCCCTAGGCCTGAAAAGGTACCTGGGAAATTGAGAAAACACATCTGTATAGAGATACCACTCTCCCGGATGTTAAGACTGACTGCTGAGATCATCCACCTCCCAAATGTCTAAACCGGAGATATAAATCGTAGAAATTAGACAGGAGATTAATTCCACCTATGAACGTATTCAAAATACTTCTTAATTGCTAAGGAACTGTGAGTCCCTATTTGATGATTGACATATGCCACAGTTGTGATATTGTCTGTTTGAAAGCAAAATGAAAATTCTCTCCTAAAAGAGGCCAAGCCTGAAGAGCTCTGAAAATAGCATGGAATTCTAAAATATCGATTGGAAACCTCGCCTCTTGAGGTTTCCAAACCCCTTGTGCTGTCAGAGACCCTCAAACAGCTTCCCAACCTGTAAGACTTGCATCCATTAAGAAAACAGTCCAGGAAGGACAAACAAATGGAGGCCCCCTGAACAAAATGATAGTTAATCACCAAATCAGAGTTGAGTGTTGGGATTTAAGAATATCAACTGTGATATCTGAAGACAATCCCTGCACCATTGATTCGGTATACAAAAGCAAAAAAAAAAAAAAAGCAAAAAAAAAAAAAAAAAAGAGGTCTCCTATGCAAAATGAGCAAAGGGAACCACATCCGATGCTGTAGTTATGAGACCTAAAACTTCCATGCACATAGCCACTGAAAGGAATGTTCTAGACTGGCTAGACAGGCTAATGCCAATTACAATTGACTTTTGTCCGATCAAGACAAAGTCATGAACACAGAATCCATCTAGAAACCTAAAAAAAAAAAAAAAATTAAAAAAAAAGAATACCCTCTAACCATGTCTTGAACAAAATTAGTTGATTCATGAGATTCCAATAAAAGAAAAAAAGATTAAGATAAAACCAAGATACCATCCAAACAAGAAGACACCACAATACCCTAACTGTCCGATTACAGATAAAAGGGCACCCAGAACCTTTGAAAAAAGATTCATAAAACTGCCGCTAGATCAAATGGAAAAGCGACAAATTGGTAAAGCTTATCTAAAAAAAATGATAATCTCAGAAACCAAAAGTGGTCTGAATTAAATAAAATATGATAAACGTCTTGTAAAATTGAGTGGACATGAAATGACCTTGCTGAACAAACGGCATAATAGTCCTTTTTAGTCGCCAACTTGAAAGTTGAGACTCTTACAAGACGATATAAAGTCTTCAGATCCAAGATTGGACTGAATAAACCTCTTTGGGACAAAGAATAGAAGCCAAAACCCTGTTCCTGCTAAAGAACTGGTATAATCATTCCTGAAAAAAAAATTCACAGAGTGTACTGAGAAAGAATCTTCCGTTAGTTGTTCAAAAACAATTTAATCTGCCTCCCACCAGGACGACTGGTTTGTGATCCGCACCTTCATGCAGTCTAATAACTAGTAATTATATTGCGTTTTTCTCCCAGAAGTAAACAAAAACACGCTTTTTCAGTGCTTGCATTCAAAGTTAACCAAATTAGCAGCTGGATAAAAAAAAAAAAAATTACCCAAATAAATGGTACACAATAAATTGACCTCAAAAGGCCGAAGGGCTGTATTAACCCTGCCGGGATATGAATCTATGACCCTTAGATCTAGAACAAGTGTTTGTACTCAGGACATTCACCAACTGATCTACATCACCAGACTAAACTAAAAGGAGGGCAGGAAAAAAAAAAAAAAAACTCAACCTCCACAAATAATGGAAATAGAAATCAAACAAATTATCCCAACAAGCTAGAGATAATAAAATATATTTGAAATCATGATATAGTAAACATAATAAAAATGAATAGATCAGAAGTAAATCAGTTATAAACTTGAGAATCTGAAACTGCTTATGCTAACTGTTCAACAACAAAAAGGTTGAAAGAACACCAATGTCAGCCACAGATAAAGCTGAGCTAAAAACAAACAGGGCGTGAATATTCTCTACTAAAGATTATATTCAAACTCTAAAGAATCCTAAAATAAAGTACCAATTTCCATAAAAATAGTAGTGTCCCAAAAGGGAATTCGGATAAACCATTCTTTAGAGCAGGGGTTTCAAAACTTTGCTCTCCAGAGGTTTTGGAACTACATTTCCCATGATGCTCAGCTAGATAAAATGCTGGCTGAGCATCATGGGAAATGTAGTTCCAAAACCTCTGGAGGGCCAAGTTTTGAAACCCCTGCTTTAGAACATAATACAGATAGTATCTTGAATAGGAAAAAAAAAAAAAAAAAAACACTGGAGCAAATTAAAGTCTTAAAATTCAGATTTTAAAATAACAGTTAATAGGAGGACTAGGCTCCTAAAAGCTAAAAAAACAAATTATGCTTACCTGAATTTCATTTCCATCGAGGGGAGGAAAGTCCACGGCTTCATTCATTAATGTTGGGAATTAAGAACCTGGCCACCAGGAGGCGGCAAAGACAACCCAGCCAAAGGTTTAAATACCTCCCCCACTTTCCTCATCCCCCAGTCATTCTGCCGAGGGAACAAGGAACAGTAGGAGAAATATCAGGGTATAAATGGTGCCAAAAGATTAATAAAATTTAGGTCCGCCCATCGGAGATATAGGCAGGAGCCGTGGACACTCCTCCCCTCAATGGAAATGAAATTATCAGGCAAGCATAATTTATGTTTTTTATCTAAAGGGGAGGAGAGTCCACAGCTTCATTCATTATTGTTGGGAACATATACCCAAGCTCTAGAGGCGAATCAAGCTCCTCAACCAAAAGGACAAAGTAGAAGAGGCTTTCTGCCCCTTGCTCTTCCCTGAATACAACACAAAGAGGTAGACTGTCTGAAATACTTAGTAGCCTGAAGATAGAACTTCAGGGCACGAACCACATCCAGATTATGAAGTAACCTCTCCTTTGAAGAAGGGTTAGGACACAAAGAAGGAAACACTATTTCCTGATTGATGTTATGGTTAGACACCACCTTGGAAAGAAACCCCAAACCAGTGCAAATCACAGCTTTATCCACATGAAAAACAGATAAGGAGGCTCACATTGCAAAACAGCCAGTTCAGATACTCTGCGTGCCGATGCAATGGCCAACAGGAAGAGAACCTTCCAGGACAGAATCTTAATGTCAATGGAATGCATAGGCTCAAATGGAACCTTCTGCAATACCTTAAGAACCAAGTTTAAGCTCCATGGGGGAGCAGACTGTCTAATTACAGGCCTGATGCTAGACAGAGCCTTAAAAGATTGGATTATCAGGGAGCTCAACAAGTCTATGCAACAAGACTGATGATGCCAAAATCTGTCCCTTTAAGGAACTGGAGGCAAGACCCTTCTCCAAACCGACTTGGAGAAAGGACAGAATCCTGGATACCGTCACCTTATGCCAAGGATACCCATGCTTCTTACACCAGGACAAGCATGTCCTCCACACCTTGTGGTAGATACAAGTGACTGGCTTCCTTGCCTGACAGAGCATCAATCACACTTTCAGAAAAGCCCATCTTGGCCAAGACTAGGCATTCAATCTCCCCGCAGTCAGCCTCAGAGAATCGAGATTTTGATGTTGAAAAGGGCCCTGTTCCAGCAGATCCCTGCAACAGGGTAACCTCCACGGCGGAGAGGATGATATCCCCACCAAATCCGCAAACCACGTCCTCCGCAGCCACTACGGAGCAATCAGAATGGTTGAGGCTCGCTCCTGTTTGATGCGTGCCACTACACGAGGTAGAAGTGGTAAGGGTGGAAATATGAAAGCTAGGCTGAACCCCCAAGGCCCTGCTAAGGCATCTATTAGCTCTGCCTGGGGATCCATGGACCCGTATCGGGGTAGCTTGCAATTCAGTCTGGATGTCATGAGATATCCAGCATTCCCCACCTGAGACAAAACTCTGCAAACACTTTGGGGTGAAGAGACCATTCTCCCGGATGGAGGATTGCCTGCTGAGAAAGTCTGCTTCCCAGCTGGAATGTGAATCGCTGAGAGCGAGCTGCTGTGGGAATCCACCCTCTCCAAGATCCGAGACACCTCCCTCATGGCTAGGGAGCTCCTCATACTCCCCTGATGGTTGATGTAAGCCACCGAGGTAATGTTGTCGGTCTGGAATATGATGAAGCTGAACGACCCCAGAGGAGGACATGCCTTCGGAGCATTGCAGATTGCTCAGAGTTCCAGAATATTTATTCCTCCCCGGGACCATTTTCCTTGTGCCATCCTGGCACCCTAAACAGCTCCCCATCCTGCCAGACTCACGTCCGTGATCACAATCTCCCAGGACGGTCTCAAGAAGGATGTCCCCATGGACAGTTGCTCAGGATGGATCCACCAAGAAAGGGAGATCCGTGTCCGAGCATCCATGGATATCTGCTGTGGAATGATGTCTATGCTGGAAACCATGAGTCCGATCACCTCCATACACTGAGCCACAGAGAAGCTTGAGGAGGACTGAAGAGCAAGACAAGAGGACGCAATCTTCCTGCGTCGATGGTCTGAGAAATATCTTCATGGACAGTCTATTATCGTGCCCAGGAACTCCACCCTGTTGCTGGGAACCCTTTCCTGAGTTGATCTTCCAACTGTGAGATTGGAGCAAATGAAGAAGAGCCCTCGAATGATCCTCTGCAAGACTGAGCGACAGCGCCTTGACTAGGATGTCGTTTCAGATAGAAAAAAGGCATTGCTGTGGAGCCCTATCGCAAGTATCGCCCCAGAAACTTTGTGAAGACTCTGAGCCGTCGCCAGACCAAAGGGGAGGGCCACAAACTGGAAGTGTTGATCCAGAAATGCAAATCTTAGGAACTTTAAGTGGTCCCTGTGGATTGGCACATGAAGGTATGCGTCCTTCAAGTCTATAGTTGTCATGAACTGCCCCTCTTGAACTATGGGCAGAATAGATCTGATCTTTTCCATTTTGAACGATGGAACACTCAGAAACTTGTTTAAACACTTTAGGTCCAGAATCAGGCGGAATGCGCCCTCCTTTGGAACCACAAAAATATTTGAATAGTACCCTAGAAGCCTTTCTGCTAGGGGTGCTGATACGATAACCATGACAGAGGAGAGACCCCTTCACACACTCTAGAAAGGCCTCTCTTTTCTGGTCTTTAAGACAGGTTTGAAATTAGGAATCTGCCCTTGGGCGGATGGGATCTGAACCCTATCCTGTAACAACCTTGAGAACCCAAGGGTCCTGAACGTCCTGTAACCAGGCTTCTGAAAAGAGATTCTGAACCCTACTTGGTCCGGGGCCGCCCCTTCATGCCGATTATGTCTCTGTGGGCTTCTTGCTCTGCTTAGAGTTGGCTTCCAAATTCCCATGGACTGGACTGCTTTTGCGGCGGGCTGCTGGGCCTTGTCCACACGAAAGGGACAAAAAGTAGATCCTTTAGGCTTAGCCTTATCCTTTGGTAGGAAAGCTCCCTTGCCTCCCGTAACAATGAATATGATCGAATCCAATCCTGGACCGAACAGAATCTTTCCTTGAAAAGGCAGGGACAGCAGCCTTGACTTAGAGGTCATGTCTGCAGATCAAGACTTTAGCTATAGAGCCCTGCGAGCTAAAATGAAAAAACCTGACACCTTAGCGTTCAGGCAAATAATTTGCATATTGGCATCACAGCTGAAAGAATTGGTGACCTTCAGCGCCTTAATCTTATCCTGTATCTCGTTGATGGAAGTTTCCCCCTCTACCATTTCACAGCAATATGCAGCAGCTACGGCTGCTGGCGGCTGAAAAATAAACCTTTTGTGTTGAAACATCTTCCTAACATTAGCCATCTTAACAGGAACCAGGAAGTCCTGAGGCACCACCCTGTCCTCGTATACCTTATCAAGCTTAGGAATCGCAGGTTCCTCCAGAGTAGCAAGCACTTGCTTCAGCGAAAATCGCAAATTCTCTATCCTAAACCTAAAGTCAGGCTCCTCCGCAGCCAGAGGTTTAGATGACACAGACTGACCCAGAAGGGGCCTCATCCGAAGAGTTGGAGTGGGCATCGTCATCGTATAATGCCTCTGATATTTCCATAGGCATAGACAACCCCTGGGCCGGGCCGCCATCATACACCCTATGCTTGTGCTAAGCAGAAAGTGGTAAGGAATGGATAATTTTCGATACCGCCGTTTGCAGTTGATCCGCAAAATCTGACAGCCAATGAATCTCTTCCATAGGAGTAATGGTTGGACCCTGGAGCGCTGCATGTGCAATTGGAGATGCATGCAGGGAATGCACCTCACGGGACGGGGAACCCTCAGAGGTGGATGGCTCAGTACTAGACAAGGTGGATGGCTCAGTACTAGACATCCGTTTAC
Source organism: Bombina bombina (assembly GCF_027579735.1). NCBI lineage: Eukaryota > Metazoa > Chordata > Amphibia > Anura > Bombinatoridae > Bombina > Bombina bombina. The sequence goes on from NC_069500.1 coordinate 120,122,340, forward strand.
TTTTAGATGTCATAACTTTATTGAGGCATATGGAACATAGTTGATCAGGCTGTTCTACCAGAACCTACTCACAACAAACACAGGAATAAGACCTTGTTAAAGAGGGAGAACCCTCTAACGCGTCAGAGTCCTTCATAGCTTGCGCTGTTATTACGGACTATATTAACTTATAAGGCACCTTTATAACCTCCAAATGGCCCGGGCACTCACCACCTTCTATGACCCGGACTACAGAAACCGATTCATCTCCTGCGCCACTGATCAGATGAGATACACACCTGGTCACATGGAATGCCTGACAGGACTGCCCCTGCCTAAGGAGAAAACACGCCAAGAAGGGCCGCGCAATACTCCCGTAACTCATCAAAAAGTTACACACATTGCCAGAGCCTTATCTCACTCAATGCAGCAATGACACAAACAATATCATGTATAACCCCCCCCATTCAATAATCCCCTTTCCAGCAATATTAACCCTTGATTCTTCAAAGATAAACACTGTGACCCTGTCTTCAGTGTTATCATTATGTAATAAAAAATGAAAGAATCTTACCAGAATCTACGCTGTGGAACAGGAACACAGCCCTTCAAGTGTGACAGGTTAATAGCCTCGCTCCTGACATGGACTTGGAGTGTAAAAAGCAGGCAGCGAAAATAGTCAATGCTGATTGCATGTTGAGCTGTTAATATGAGAGTCGGGATGGTTTTGCAGAAAGACTCTCCCTGCATCTCTGGACTAACTTTCGCCCAGGCTCTTTGAGGCTGACAGGACTACTTAAAACTCCAGTCCTAATGCAAAGAGTACTACCCTCCATAAGAGACTACTCCGATCTTCAGCACTTCTCTGCCGTCCTCCTGTGACGAAAGGCAAAGAATGACTGGGGGATGAGGGAAATGGGGGAGGTATTTAAGCCTTTGCCTGGGGTTTCTTGCCTCCTGCTGGTGGCCAGGTTCTTAAATTCCCAACAGTAATGAATGAATGAAGCCATGGACTCATCCCCTTTAGATGGAAATAAATTTTCCTTAAAGAATGTTCAAATGAAAACAAGGAGAATTTTTAACAAAACTGTCTGATACAGGATCCTTTGAGCCAAAGAATCCTTCATCAATAGAATAAACTTAAGAATACTGTCGGTCAGAGCAAAATTAATTAAATCTTAATTTTGAAAAGACCTCGTAAGTTTACTTAAAGGCATAATAGCAGTCATTACCATTTATGATAAAAACAATAACAATTTGCAGATGAAATCAAGTACATGAACTGAATAAGTAAAAACAGTAAATATTGTACATATAGAAACATTATTATGATAAATAAATGCCACATAATTGAGCTGAAGAAAAATAACAGCTTAATAATTAAAAGAACACACTTAGCTTTGTAGAATTGTGTTTCAGGGCATCAGTTTCTACAGTAACATCAGTCAGGATCAGAATAAGACATTTGCAAAATGTAACAGAAAAGGAAAAAAACATAATTTATGTAAGAACTTAACAGATAAATTAATTTCTTTCATATTGGCAAGAGTCCATGTGCTAGTGACGTATGGGAATGCAATACCCAAGATGTGGAACTCCACGCAAGAGTCACTAGAGAGGGAGGGACAAAATAAACTAAATTTATGCTTACCTGATAAATTACTTTCTTTTACGATATGACGAGTCCACGGATTTCATCCTTACTTGTGGGATATTAACCTCCTGCTAACAGGAAGTGGCAAAGAGCACCACAGCAGAGCTGTATATATAGCCCCTCCCCTTCCCCTCCACCCTCAGTCATTCAGCCGAAGGTTATAGGAAGAGAAAAGGAAAGGCTAAAAAAAAGGTGCAGAGGTGACTGAAGTTTTCAAAATATAAAATAAACCTGTTAAAATAACAGGGAGGGCCGTGGACTTGTCATATCGTAAAAGAACGTAATTTATCAGGTAAGCATAAATTTAGTTTTCTTTTACAAAGATATGACGAGTCAACGGATTTCATCCTTACTTGTGGGAAACCAATACCAAAGCAATAGGACACGGATGAAAGGGAGGGACAAGACAGGAACCTAAACGGAAGGCACCACTGCTTGAAGAACCTTTCTCCCAAAAATAGCCTCAGAAGAAGCAAAAGTATCAAATTTGGAAAATTTGCAAACAGTGTGAAGGGACGACCAAGTTGCAGCCTTACAAATCTGATCCACAGATGCATCGTTTTGAAATGCCCAAGTGGAAGCCACAGCCCTAGTAGAATGAGCCGTAATTCTTTCAGGAGGCTGCTGTCCAGCAGTCTCATATGCCAGGCGGATGATACTTCTCAGCCAAAAATAGAGAGGTAGCCGTAGCTTTCTGACCCCTACGCTTTACAGAATAAACAATGAATAATGAAGATGATTGACAGAAATCCTTAGTTGCCTGTAAGTAAAACTAAGGCACGGACCACATCCAAGTTATGTAACAGACGCTCCTTCTTAGAAGAAGGATTAGGACACAAGGAAGAAACAACAATTTTCTGATTAATATTCTTATTCGAAACAACCTTAGGAAGGAACCCAGGTTTGGTACGTAAAACCACCTTATCAGAATGAAATATGAGATAAGGCGAATCACACTAATGCTGAAAGCTCAGAAACTCTTTGAGCAGAAGAAATAGCAACCAAAAACAGAACTTTCCAAGATAATAGTTTAATATCTATGGAATGCATAGGTTCAAACGGAACCCCTTGCAGCACTTGAACTAAATTCAAACTCCAGGGAGAAGTAATAGGTCTAAATACAGGCTTAATTCTAGATAGAGCCTGATAAAAAGACTGAACAACTGGCACATCTGCCAAACGTTTGTGAAACAGAATTGACAAAGCTGAAATTTGTCCCTTTAAGGATCTTGCTGATAACCCTTTCTCCAATCCTTCTTGGAGAAAAGACAAAAAATCCTAGGAATCATAACTTTACTCCATGAGTAACCCTTGGATTCACACCAATAAAGATATTTATGCCATATCTTATGATAGATCTTTCTAGCGACAGACTTTCTAGCCTGCATCAAAGTATAGATAACTGAATCAGAGAATCCTCGCTTCGATAAAATCAAGCGTTCAATCTCAACGCAGTCAGTTGCAGAGAAATTAGATTTGGATGTTGGAAAGGACCTTGAATGAGAAGGTCCTATCTCAACTGAAGTTTTCACGGTGGCAGAGAGGACATGTCCACTAGATCTGCATACCAAGTCCTGTGTGGCCACGCAGGCGCTATCAGGATCACTGAAGCTCTCTCCTGGGAGGAGAGGAAACGGCGGAAACACATAAGCTAGGCTGAACAACCAAGGTACTGCCAAGGCATCTATCAGTTCGGCCTGAGGATCCCTTGACCGGGATCCGTACCTTGGAAGCTTGGCAATCTGATGAGATGCCATCAAATCCAATTCCGGGCTGCCCCATATGAGAATCAATGAGGCAAATACCTCTGGGTGAAGTTCCCACTCCCCCGGATGAAAAGCCTGTCGACTTAGAAAATCTGCCTCCCAGTTCTCTACCACTGGGATGTAGATCGCTGACAGATGACAAGAGTGGGCCTCTGCCCGACTGATTATCTTGGATACTTCTATCATCGCTAAGGAACTCTTTGTTCCCCCCTGATTGACATATGCCACAGTCGTTATGTTGTCCGACTGGAATCTGATGAATTTGGCGGACGCCAACTGAGGCCATGCCTGAAGCGCATTGAATATTGCTCTCAATTCCAGAATATTGATTGGAAGTAGACACTCCACCTGAGTCCAAACACCTTGAGCCTTCAGGGAGTTCCAAACTGCACCCCAGCCCAGAAGGCTGGCATCTGTTGTCACTATCACCCACGAGGGTCTGCGGAAACAAGTCCCCTGGGACAGATGATCTGGCGACAACCACCAAAGGAGTTTCTGGTCTCTTGATCCAGAATTATCTTTGGAGATAATCCGCATAATCCCCATTCCACTGACCGAGCATGCACAGTTGCAGTGGTCTGAGATGAAAGCGAGCAAATGGAACAATGTCCATTGCCGCTACCATTACTCCGATTACCTCCATACACTGAGCCACTGATGGCCGACGAATGGACAGAAGTGCTCGGCAAGCATTCAAAATCTTTGATTTTCTGACCTCCGTCAGAAATACTTTCATGGCTACCGAGTCTCAGAGTTCCCAAGTCTGTGGAACAAGTGAACTCTTCTCTATGTTCACATTCCAGCCGTGAGTTCTCAGAAAAGACAACACTGTGTCCGTGGGAGATTTTGTCAGATATGTTGACACCTGAATCAGAATATCGTCCAGATAAGGCGCCACCGCTATCCCTTGCGGTCTGAGAACCACCAAAAAAGAGACCCTAAAACCTTTGTGAAGATTCTGGGTGCTGTGGCCAACCCGAAAGGAAGAGCCACAAACTGATAATGTTTGCATTCTTCAAATCCACGGTAGTCATATATTGACCCTCCTGGATCATTGGCAAAATCGTTCGAGTTGTCTCCATCTTGAATGATGGAACTCTTAGAAATTTGTTTAGACACTTGAGGTCAAAAATGGGTCTGAACGTTCTTTTCTGGGGACCACAATTCGGTTTGAGTAAAACCCCTGTCCCAATTTTGGAACAGGACAGATTACTCCCATAGTAAAAACATAATTTATGCTTACCTGATAAATTCCTTTCTCCTGTAGTGTGATCAGTCCACGGGTCATCATTACTTCTGGGATATTGCTCCTCCCCAACAGGAAGTGCAAGAGGATTCACCCAGCAGAGCTGCCATATAGCTCCTCCCCTCTACGTCACCTCCAGTCATTCGACCAAGGACCAACGAGAAAGGAGAAGCCAAAGGGTGTAGTGGTGAATGGAGTATAATTTAAAAAATATTTACCTGCCGTAAAAAACAGGGCGGGCCGTGGACTGATCACACTACAGGAGAAAGGAATTTATCAGGTAAGCATAAATTATGTTTTCTCCTGTTAAGTGTGATCAGTCCACGGGTCATCATTACTTCTGGGATACCAATACCAAAGCAAAAGTACACGGATGACGGGAGGGACAGGCAGGCTCTTTATACAGAAGGAACCACTGCCTGAAGAACCTTTCTCCCAAAAATAGCCTCCGAAGAAGCAAAAGTGTCAAATTTGTAAAATTTGGAAAAAGTATGAAGCGAAGACCAAGTTGCAGCCTTGCAAATCTGTTCAACAGAGGCCTCATTCTTAAAGGCCCAAGTGGAAGCCACAGCTCTAGTGGAATGAGCTGTAATTCTTTCAGGAGGCTGCTGTCCAGCAGTCTCATAAGCTAAACGTATTATGCTACGAAGCCAAAAAGAGAGAGAGGTAGCAGAAGCTTTTTGACCTCTCCTCTGACCAGAGTAAACGACAAACAGGGAAGACGTTTGTCGAAAATCTTTAGTTGCCTGTAAATAAAATTTTAGGGCACGAACTACATCCAGATTGTGCAGAAGTCGTTCCTTCCTTGAAGAAGGATTTGGACACAAGGATGGAACAACAATCTCTTGATTGATATTCCTGTTAGTGACTACCTTAGGTAAGAACCCAGGTTTAGTACGCAGAACTACCTTATCCGAGTGAAAAATCAAATAAGGAGAATCACAATGTAAGGCTGATAACTCAGAGACTCTTCGAGCCGAGGAAATAGCCATTAAAAATAGAACTTTCCAAGATAACTTTATATCAATGGAATGAAGGGGTTCAAACGGAACGCCCTGTAAAACGTTAAGAACAAGGTTTAAACTCCATGGCGGAGCAACAGTTTTAAACACAGGCTTAATCCTGGTCAAAGCCTGACAAAAAGCCTGAACGTCTGGAACTTCTGACAGACGTTTGTGCAACAGAATGGACAGAGCTGAGATCTGTCCCTTTAAGGAACTAGCGGATAAACCCTTTTCTAAACCTTCTTGTAGAAAAGACAAAATCCTAGGAATCCTAACCTTACTCCAAGAGTAACCTTTGGATTCGCACCAATATAGGTATTTACGCCATATTTTATGGTAAATCTTTCTGGTAACAGGCTTCCTAGCCTGTATTAAGGTATCAATAACTGACTCAGAAAAACCACGTTTTGATAAAATCAAGCGTTCAATTTCCAAGCAGTCAGCTTCAGAGAAGTTAGATTTTGATGTTTGAAAAGACCCTGTATCAGAAGGTCCTGTTTCAGAGGTAGAGACCAAGGTGGACAGGATGACATGTCCACCAGATCTGCATACCAAGTCCTGCGTGGCCATGCAGGCGCTATTAGAATCACTGATGCTCTCTCCTGTTTGATTCTGGCAATCAATCGAGGAAGCATCGGGAAGGGTGGAAACACATAAGCCATCCTGAAGGTCCAAGGTGCTGTCAAGGCATCTATCAGGACCGCTCCCGGATCCCTGGATCTGGACCCGTAACGAGGAAGCTTGGCGTTCTGTCGAGACGCCATGAGATCTATCTCTGGTTTGCCCCAATGACGAAGTATTTGGGCAAAGACCTCCGGATGAAGTTCCCACTCCCCCGGATGAAAAGTCTGACGACTTAAGAAATCCGCCTCCCAGTTCTCCACTCCCGGGATGTGGATTGCTGACAGGTGGCAAGAGTGAGACTCTGCCCAGCGAATTATCTTTGATACTTCCATCATTGCAAGGGAGCTTCTTGTCCCTCCCTGATGGTTGATGTAGGCTACAGTCGTGATGTTGTCCGACTGAAACCTGATGAACCCCCGAGTTGTCAACTGGGGCCAAGCCAGAAGGGCATTGAGAACTGCTCTCAATTCCAGAATGTTTATTGGTAGGAGACTCTCCTCCTGATTCCATTGTCCCTGAGCCTTCAGAGAATTCCAGACGGCGCCCCAACCTAGTAGGCTGGCGTCTGTTGTTACAATTGTCCAGTCTGGCCAGCTGAATGGCATCCCCCTGGACAGATGTGGCCGAGAAAGCCACCATAGAAGAGAATTTCTGGTCTCTTGATCCAGATTCAGAGAAGGGGACAAGTCTGAGTAATCCCCATTCCACTGACTTAGCATGCACAATTGCAGCGGTCTGAGGTGTAGGCGTGCAAAGGGTACTATGTCCATTGCCGCTACCATTAAGCCGATTACCTCCATGCATTGAGCCACTGACGGGTGTTGAATGGAATGAAGGACACGGCATGCACTTTGAAGTTTTGTTAACCTGTCTTCTGTCAGGTAAATTTTCATTTCTACAGAATCTATAAGAGTCCCCAGGAAGGGAACTCTTGTGAGTGGAAAGAGAGAACTCTTCTTTTCGTTCACCTTCCATCCATGCGACCTTAGAAATGCCAGTACTAACTCTGTATGAGACTTGGCAGTTTGAAAGCTTGAAGCTTGTATCAGAATGTCGTCTAGGTACGGAGCTACCAAAATTCCTCGCGGTCTTAGTACCGCCAGAAGAGCACCCAGAACCTTTGTGAAGATTCTTGGAGCCGTAGCCAATCCGAATGGAAGAGCTACAAACTGGTAATGCCTGTCTAGAAAGGCAAACCTTATATACCGGTAATGATCTTTGTGGATCGGTATGTGAAGGTAAGCATCCTTTAAATCCACTGTGGTCATGTACTGACCCTTTTGGATCATGGGTAAAATTGTCCAAATAGTCTCCATTTTGAACGATGGAACTCTTAGGAATTTGTTTAGGATCTTTAAATCCAGGATTGGCCTGAAAGTTCCCTCTTTTTTGGGAACCACAAACAGATTTGAGTAAAACCCTTGTCCCTGTTCCGACCGTGGAACTGGATGGATTACTCCCATTAATAAAAGCTCTTGTACGCAGCGTAGAAACGCCTCTTTCTTTATTTGGTTTGTTGACAACCTTGACAGATGAAATCTCTCTCTTGGGGGAGAGTATTTGAAGTCCAGAAGGTATCCCTGAGATATCTCTAGCGCCCAGGGATCCTGGACATCTCTTGCCCAAGCCTGGGCGAAGAGAGAAAGTCTGCCCCCCACTAGATCCGTTCCCGGATCGGGGGCCCTCAAATCATGCTGTTTTAGGGGCAGCAGCAGGTTTCCTGGCCTGCTTGCCCTTGTTCCAGGACTGGTTAGGTCTCCAGCCTTGTCTGTAGCGAGCAACAGATCCTTCTTGTTTTGGAGCAGAGGAAGTTGATGCTGCTCCTGCTTTGAAATTCCGAAATGAACGAAAATTAGATTGTCTAGCCTTAGGTTTGGCTCTGTCTTGAGGCAGGGCATGACCTTTACCTCCTGTAATGTCAGCGATAATTTCTTTCAATCCGGGCCCGAATAAGGTCTGCCCTTTGAAAGGTATATTAAGTAATTTAGACTTAGAAGTAACGTCAGCTGACCAGGATTTTAGCCACAGTGCTCTGCGCGCCTGAATGGCGAATCCGGAATTCTTAGCCGTAAGCTTAGTTAAATGTACTACGGCATCTGAAATAAATGAGTTAGCTAACTTAAGAGCTTTAAGCTTGTGTGTAATCTCATCTAATGGAGCTGATTCAAGTGTCTCTTCCAGAGACTCAAACCAAAATGCTGCTGCAGCCGTGACAGGCGCAATGCATGCAAGGGGTTGCAATATAAAACCTTGTTGAACAAACATTTTCTTAAGGTAACCCTCTAACTTTTTATCCATTGGATTTGAAAAGGCACAGCTATCCTCCACCGGGATAGTGGTACGCTTAGCTAAAGTAGAAACTGCTCCCTCCACCTTAGGGACCGTTTGCCATAAGTCCCGTGTGGTGGTGTCTATTGGAAACATCTTTCTAAATATCGGAGGGGGTGAGAACGGCACACCGGGTCTATCCCACTCCTTAGTAACAATTTCAGTAAGTCTCTTAGGTATAGGAAAAAAGTCAGTACTCGACGGTACCGCAAAATATTTATCCAACCTACACATTTTCTCTGGTATTGCAACTGTGTTACAATCATTCAGAGCCGCTAACACCTCCCCTAGTAATACACAGAGGTTTTCCAGCTTAAATTTAAAATTTGAAATATCTGAATCCAATCTGTTTGGATCAGAACCGTCAACCGCAGAATGAAGCTCTCCGTCCTCATGTTCTGCAAGTTGTGACGCAGTATCTGACATGGCCCTAACATTATCAGCGCACTCTGTTCTCATCCCAGAGTGATCACGCTTACCTCTTAGTTCTGGTAATTTAGCCAAAACTTCAGTCATAACAGTAGCCATATCCTGTAATGTGATTTGTAATGGCCGCCCAGATGTACTCAGCGCCACAATATCACGCACCTCCCGAGCGGGAGATGCAGGTACTGACACGTGAGGCGAGTTAGTCGGCATAACTCTCCCCTCGTTGTTTGGTGAAATGTGTTCAATTTGTACAGATTGACTCTTATTTAAAGTAGCATCAATGCAGTTAGTACATAAATTTCTATTGGGCTCCACTTTGGCATTAGCACATATAGCACAGATGTCTTCCTCTGAATCAGACATGTTCAACACACTAGCAAATAAACTAGCAACTTGGAAATACTTTTCAAGTAATTTATTATAATAAGAAAACGTACTGTGCCTATAAGAAGCACAGAAAGAGTTATGACAGTTGAAAGTTAAACTGAAAGGTTATAGCATCAAATCTTTGTAAAAAAACAATTTATGTAAGAACTTACCTGATAAATTCATTTCTTTCATATTAGCAAGAGTCCATGAGCTAGTGACGTATGGGATATACATTCCTACCAGGAGGGGCAAAGTTTCCCAAACCTTAAAATGCCTATAAATACACCCCTCACCACACCCACAATTCAGTTTAACGAATAGCCAAGAAGTGGGGTGATAAGAAAAAAGTGCGAAAGCATATAAAATAAGGAATTGGAATAATTGTGCTTTATACAAAAAAATCATAACCACCACAAAAAAAGGGCGGGCCTCATGGACTCTTGCTAATATGAAAGAAATGAATTTATCAGGTAAGTTCTTACATAAATTATGTTTTCTTTCATGTAATTAGCAAGAGTCCATGAGCTAGTGACGTATGGGATAATGACTACCCAAGATGTGGATCTTTCCACACAAGAGTCACTAGAGAGGGAGGGATAAAATAAAGACAGCCAATTCCTGCTGAAAATAATCCACACCCAAAATAAAGTTTAATGAAAAACATAAGCAGAAGATTCAAACTGAAAACGCTGCCTGAAGTACTTTTCTACCAAAAACTGCTTCAGAAGAAGAAAATACAACAAAATGGTAGAATTTGGTAAAAGTATGCAAAGAGGACCAAGTTGCCGCTTTGCAAATCTGATCAACCGAAGCTTCATTCCTAAACGCCCAGGAAGTAGAAACTGACCTAGTAGAATGAGCTGTAATCCTATGAGGCGGAGTCTTACCCGACCCAACATAGGCAAGATGAATTAAAGATTTCAACCAAGATGCCAAAGAAATGGCAGAAGTTTTCTGGCCTTTCTAAAACCGGAAAAGATAACAAATAAACTTGAAGTCTTTCGGAAAGACTTAGTAGCTTCAACATAATATTTCAAAGAATGCAACGATTTCTCCTTAGAATTCTTAGGATTAAGACATAATGAAGGAACCACAATGTCTCTACTAATGTTGTTGGAATTCACAACTTAGGTAAAAATTCAAAAGAAGTTCGCAACACCGCCTTATCCTGATGAAAAATCAGAAAAAGAGACTCACAAGAAAGAGCAGATAATTCAGAAACTCTTCTGGCAGAAGAGATGGCCAAAAGGAACAAAACTTTCCAAGAAAGTAATTTAATATCCAATGAATGCATAGGTTCAAATGGAGGAGCTTTAAGAGCCCCCAGAACCAAATTCAAACTCCAAGGAGGAGAAATTGACTTAATGACAGGCTTTATACGAACCAAAGCTTGTACAAAACAATGAATATCAGGAAGAATAGCAATCTGTCTGTGAAAAAGAACAGAAAGAGCAGGGATTTGACCTTTCAAGGAACTTGCGGACAAACCCTTATCTAAACCATCCTGAAGAAACTGTAATATTCTCGGTATTCTAAAAGAATGCCAAGAAAAATGATGAGAAAGACACCAAGAAATATAAGTCTTCCAGACTCTATAATATATCTCTCTGGTTACAGATTTACGAGCCTGTAACATAGTATTAATCACAGAGTCAGAGAAGCCTCTTTGACCAAGAATCAAGCGTTCAATCTCCATACCTTTAAATTTAAGGATTTCAGATCCTGATGGAAAAAAGGACCTTGAGACAAAAGGTCTGGTCTTAACGGAAGAGTCCACGGTTGGCAAGAGGCCATCCGGACAAGATCCGCATACCAAAACCTGTGAGGCCATGCCGGAGCTACCAGCAGAACAAACGAGCATTCCTTCAGAATCTTGGAGATTACTCTTGGAAGAAGAACTAGAGGCGGAAAGATATAGGCAGGATGATACTTCCAAGGAAGTGATAATGCATCCACTGCCTCCGCCTGAGGATCCCGGGATCTGGACAGATACCTGGGAAGTTTCTTGTTTAGATGAGAAGCCATCAGATCTATTTCTGGAAGTTCCCACATTTAAACAATCTGAAGAAATACCTCTGGGTGAAGAGACCATTCGCCCGGATGCAACGTTTGGCGACTGAGATAATCCGCTTTCCAATTGTCCATACCTGGGATATGAACCGCAGAGATTAGACAGGAGCTGGATTCCGCCCAAACCAAAATTCGAGATACTTCTTTCATAGCCAGAGGACTGTGAGTCCCTCCTTGATGATTGATGTATGCCACAGTTGTGACATTGTCTATCTGAAAACAAATGAACAACTCTCTCTTGAGAAGAGGCCAAGACTGAAGAGCTCTGAAAATTGCACGGAGTTCCAAAATATTGATCGGAAATCTCACCTCCTGAGATTCCCAAACCCCTTGTGCCGTCAGATACCCCCACACAGCTCCCCAACCTGTAAGACTTGCATCTGTTGAGATTATAGTCCAGGTCGGAAGAACAAAGAAGCCCCCTGAACTAAACGATGGTGATCTGTCCACCATGTCAGAGAGTGTTGTAAAATCGGTTTAAAGATATTAATTGAGATATCTTTGAGTAATCCCTGCACCATTGGTTCAGCATACAGAGCTGAAGAGGTCGCATGTGAAAACGAGCAAAGGAGATCGCATCTGATGCGGCAGTCCTAAGACCCAACATTTCCATGCATAAGGCTACCAAAGGGAATGATTGTGACTGAAGGTTTTGACAAGCTGATATCAATGTTAAACTTCTCGTCTGACAAGGACAGAGTCATAGACACTGAATTTATCTAGAAACCTAAAAAGGTTACCCTTGTCTGAGGAATCAATGAACTGAATGGTAAATTGATCCTCCAACCATGAATTTGAAGAAACAACACAAGTCGATTCGTATGAGATTCTTCGAAAATGAGAAGACTGAGCAAGTACCAAGATATCGTCCAAATAAGGAAATACCAAAACCCTATTCTCTGATTACAGATAAAAGGGGCACCGAGAACCTTTGAAAAAAATTCTTGGAACTGAGGCTAGGCCAAACGGTAGAGCCACAAAACTGGTAATGCTTGTCTAAAAAGAGAATCTCAGACACTAAAAGTGATCTGGATGAATCGGAATATGCAGATACACATCCTGTAAATCTATTGTAGACATATAATGCCCTTGCTAAACAAAAGGCAGGATAGTCCTACAGTAACCATCTTGAATGTTGGTATCCTAACATAACGATTCAATAATGACAGATCCGGAACTGGTCTGAAGGAATTGACCTTCTTTGGTACAAATGAAGAGATAAAATAAAACCCCAGCCCCTGTTCCAGAACTGGAACTGGCATAAATACTCCAGCCAACTCTAGATCTGAAACACATTACAGAAATGCTGAGCCTTTGCTGTGTTAACTGGGACACGGGAAAGAAAAGAATCTCTTAGCAGGAGGCCTTAACTTGAAGCCAATTCTGTACCTTTCCGAAACAATGTTTCTGAAACCAGAGATTAAGAACGGAATTGATCCAAATTTCTTTGAAGAAAACGTAATCTGCCCCATACCAGCTGAGCTGGAATAAGGGCCGCACCTTCATAGGTACTTAGGAGCTGGCTATAGGTTTCTATAAGGCTTGGATATATTCCAAACTGGAAATAGTTTCCAAACTGATACCGCTCCTGAGGATGAAGGATCAGGCTTTTGTTCCTTGTGAGGAAAGGAACTAAAATGATTATTTACCCTGGAAAGAAAGGGAAAGCAAAGATGACTTAGAAGACATGTCAGCATTCCAAGTTTAATCCATAAAGCTTTTCTAGCTAAAATAGCTAGAGACATATACCTGACATCAACTCTAATGATATCAAAAGATGGTATCACCAATAAAATTATTAGCATGTTATAGAATAATAATAATGCTATAAAATTATGATCTGTTACTTGTTGCGCTAAAGCTTCTAATCAAAAAGTTGAAGCTGCAGCAACATCCGCTAAAAATATAGCAGGTCTAAGAAGATTACCTGAACATAAGTAAGCTTTTCTTAGAAAGGATTCAATTTTCCTAACTAAAGGATCCTTAAATGAAGTACTATCTGCCGTAGGAATAGTAGTACATTAGCAGGAGTAGAGACAGCCCCATAACCTTAGGGATTTTTGTCTCAAAAAACTCTAATCTGTCAGATGGCACAGGATATAATTTGCTTAAACGTCTAGAAGGAGTAAATAAATTACCCAAATTATTCCATTCCCTGGAAATTACTTCAGAAATAGCATCAGGGAGATAAAACACTTCTGGAATAACTACAGGAGATTTAAAAACCTTATTTAAACGTTTACATTTAGAATCAAGAGGACCAGAATCCTCTATTTCTAATGCAAATAACACTTCTTTAAGTAAAGAACAAATAAATTCCATCTTGAACAAATACAAAGATTTATCAGCATCAACCTCTGAGACAGAAACCTCTGAACCAGAAGAACCATTATCAGTATCAGAATGATGATGTTCATTTAAAAATTCATCTGAAAAAAGAGAAGTTTTAAAAGACTTTTATGTATACTAGAAGGAGAAATAACAGACATAGCCTTCTTAATGGATTTAAAAAATAAAATCTCTTATGTTATCAGGAACACTCTGAAAATTAGATGTTGACGGAACAGCAACAGGTAATGTAACAGTACTAAAGGAAATTTTATCTGCATTAATAAGTTTGACATGACATGCAATACAAATAACAGCTGGAGAAACAGATACCAAAAGTTTATAGCAGATACACTTAGCTTGGTAGCTCCAGCACTGTGCAGTGATTTTCCTGAAGTATCTTCTGACTCAGTTGCAACGTGGAACATCTTGCAATATGTAAAAGAAAAAAAAAACAACATATAAAGCAAAATTGATCAAATTCCTTAAATGACAGTTTCAGGAATGGGAAAAAATGCCAAAGAACAAGCTTCTAGCAACCAGAAGCAATAAAAAATGAGACTTAAATAATGTGGAGACAAAAGTGACGCCCATATTTTTTCGCGCCAAATAAGACGCCCACATTATTTGGCGCCTAAATGCTTTTTGGCGCCAAAAATGACGCCACATCCGGAACGCCGACATTTTTGGCGCAAAATAACGTCAAAGAATGACGCAACTTCCGGCAACATGTATGACGCCGGAAACGGAAATAGAATTTTTGCGCCAAAAAAGTCCGCGCCAAGAATGACGCAATAAAATGAAGCATTTTCAGCCCCCGCGAGCCTAACAGCCCACAGGGAAAAAGTCAAATTTTAAGGTAAAAAATGTTAAATTAAAATGCATTATCCCAAATATGAAACTGACTGTCTGAAAAATAAGGAAAGTTGAACATTCTGAGTCAAGGCAAATAAATGTTTGAATACATATATTTAGAACTTTATAAACAAAGTGCCCAACCATAGCTAGGAGTGTCACAGAAAATAAGACTTACTTACCCCAGGACACTCATCTACATATAGCAGATAGCCAAACCAGTACTGAAACGAGAATCAGCAGAGGTAATGGTATATATAAGAGTATATCGTCGATCTGAAAAGGGAGGTAAGAGATGAATCTCTACGACCGATAACAGAGAACCTATGAAATAGACCCCTTAGAAGGAGATCACTGCATTCAAATAGGCAATACTCTCCTCACATCCCTCTGACATTCACTGCACGCTGAGAGGAAAACCGGGCTCCAACTTGCTGCGGAGCGCATATCAACGTAGAATCTAGCACAAACTTACTTCACCACCTCCATCGGAGGCAAAGTTTGTAAAACTGAATTGTGGGTGTGGTGAGGGGTGTATTTATAGGCATTTTAAGGTTTGGGAAACTTTGCCCCTCCTGGTAGGAATGTATATCCCATACGTCACTAGCTCATGGACTCTTGCTAATTACATGAAAGAAAACACAATTTTAGCAAAGGCTTGTTCCCATTAGCAAAGGATAACTAACCCTGATAGCAGAAAAAAAAAGTTACAGAAATAAACGTTTTTTTATCACAGTCAACTACAATCTCACAGCTCTGCTGTGAGTGATTACCTCCCTCAAAACAAGTTTTGAAGACCCCTGAGTTCTGTAGAGATGAACCGGATCATGCAGGAAGTACAGTGAGCTTCTGACTGAATTTTTTGATGCGTAGCAAAAGCGCCAAAAACGGCCCCTCCCCCTCACACACAACAGTGAGAGAGATCAGTAAACTGTCATAAATTAAATAAAACAACTGCCAAGTGGAAAAAAATAGTGCCCAAAATATTTTATTCACCCAGTACCTCAGAAATGAAATGATTTTACATGCCAGCAAAAAACGTTTAACATAAATTAAGTGTTATTAAAAAGCCTGTTGCTAGTCCCTGCAAATTAGGCTAAAGTCTTATGCACACAGTATAATTCCAGTGAAGTGCCATTCCCCAGAATACTGAAGTGTAAAATATACATAAATGACAGCCTGATACCAGTTGTTGCTACTGCATTTAAGGCTGAGTTTACATTATATCGGTATGGCAGAATTTTCTCATCAATTCCATTGTCAGAAAATAATAAGCTGCTACATACCTCTTTGCAAATTAATCTGCCCGCTGTCCCCTGATCTGAAGTTTACCTCTCCTCAGATGGCCGAGAAACAGCAATATGATCTTAACTACGCCGGCTAAAATCATAGTAAAAACTCAGGTAGATTCTTCTTCAAATTCTACCAGAGAAGGAATAACACACTCCGGTGCTATTATAAAATAAACTTTTGATTGAAGGTATAAAACTAAGTATAATCACCATAGTCCTCTCACACATCCTATCTAGTCGTTGGGTGCAAGAGAATGACTGGAGGTGACGTAGAGGGGAGGAGCTATATGGCAGCTCTGCTGGGTGAATCCTCTTGCACTTCCTGTTGGGGAGGAGCAATATCCCAGAAGTAATGATGACCCGTGGACTGATCACACTTAACAGGAGAAAAGGTCTTTTACACAGCGTAAGAACGCCTCTCTCTATCTGGTTTGCAGATAATTTTGAAAGATGAAATCTCCCTCTTGGGAGAAAATCCTTTAATTCCAATTGATAACTGTGGGTCACTATTTCTTGTGCCCAGGAATCCTGAGCATCTCTTGCCCAAGCCTGAGCAAAGAAAGAATGTCTGCCCCCTACTAGATCCGGTTCCGGATCGGGGGCCACACCTTCATGCTGCTTTGTGGAAGAAGAAGAAGCTGGGGGTCCTCCTTTAAAGTTCCGAAAGAAAAGAAAATTATTCTGTTTACCCCTCATTTTAACCGACCTATCCTGAGGTAGGGCATGGCCGCTAATTTAGCAATTTGAAAAGCGGCATCAGTAATAAAAGAAATAGAATTAAGGCTCTTAAGCTAGCTATCTAGAATGTCATCTAATGGAGTCTCAACCTTAAGAGACTCTTCTAGAGCCTCAAACCAAAAAGCTGCTGCAGTAGTTACTGGAACAATGCAAGCCGTAAGTTGTAAAAGAAATCCCTGATTAACAAATAATTTCTTTAGTAGACCCTCTAATTTCTTATCCATAGGGTCTTTGAAAGCACAACTATCCTCAATGGGTATAGTAGTACGCTTAGCTAGGGAAGATATAGCTCCCTCTACCTTAGGGACCGTTTGCCATGAGTCCCGAATGGTATCAGATATAGGAAACATTTTCTCATAATAAGGAGAGGGAGAAAACGGTATACCTGGTCTATCCCATTCCTTACTAATAATTTCCGAAATTCTCTTAGGAACCGAAAAAAACATCAGTGTAAGTAGGAACTTCCAAATATTTATCCATTTTACACAATTTCTCTGGAGGAATCACAAAAGGATCACAATAATCCAGAGTCGCTAAAACCTCCCTAAGCAAAAGGCGGAGGTGTTCAAGCTTAAATTTAAATGACATAGCATCCTAATCTGTCTGAGGCAAAACATTCCCTGAATCAGAAATTTCACCCTCAGACAGTAATTCCCAGATCCCCAACTCTGAGCACTGCGAGGGAACATCGGAAATAGCTAATAAAGCATCAGAGGATTCAGTATTTACATTAATACCTGACCTACTGCGTTTACCCTGCAACACTAGTAATTTAGACAATACCTCTGAAAGGGTAGTTGACATAACTGCAGCCATCTCCTGCAGAGTAAAGGAATTGGACGCACTAGAGGTACTTGGCGCCGCTTTTGTGGGCGTTTAAGGTTGTGACACTTGGGGGGAATTGGATGGCATAACCTGAATCTCTTCAGATTGAGAATCATCCTTAGACACACTATCTTGACCTAAAATATTGTCTTTACAATGTAAGGCCCTTTCAGTACAAGAGGTACACAATGTAAGAGGGGGTTCCACAAAAGCTTCTAAACACATAGAACAATGATAATCCTCAATGCCAGACATGTTGAACAGACTAGTAATACCACAAAAGTCGTTTAAACACTTTATTGCTTAAAATAAAAAAACTTTGAAAAGCGTGTACTGCGCCTTTAAGAAAGAAAAAGTGAACAATTTTTCCAAAACTGCTTAAATAACTAATTTGCTACCAAAATTCACTAAAACTAATTAGTATATCCAAAAATTATTGCAACCTATGAGGAAGGTGAAAAATAAGGATCTAAAGTGAAAAATACATCAGTTTACACAAAAACACGCTCTGCACTGCTGCGGCGCCAAACTGCCCCCAGGGTACTTTCGGAATGAATAGCCAACACTCCAAGCCAGAGACTACTGTCCAGGAGCAACAGAGTTACTGCTTGCTGCTCCTCTGTCAGAAGGAAGTGCGCATCTGAGCACGCGAAGACAAGCCCCGTCCCTTATAGCCGAAGTTGAAGTAGGCCCAAACACAACCGCATGGGAAGCGGTTTTTCATACAGCTAAGTGGAACACAAAACACACCTCAAACACATCCCAGCAAGTCATGCTGGATATATAATAAAAAATAGCTCAATCGTTAAACTACTTATCGATTTAAAGCCTGTATGCCTCTCCCAGAGTGTCATATCATTCCCTTATGTCAGAAAATATAAAATAAAAACAAGGGACTCCAGTAACACCCTTCTGTGAAACAGGTCTACTGCTTACCCCATTCCCATATAGGGAAATAAATGCCAGCCAGTTCTGATATATCAAGTCTCTTCAGAAATAAAAGGCTGCACATACCTTAATGCTGCTTGTAGCATGAAACCGGTCTCCACACTGAAGATGACTCATGTGTTACCTTCAGAAGTCTTGTAGGGACCAGCGTGGATCTTAGTTACAACTGCTAAGATCATCAACCTCAGGGCAGAATCTTCTTCCATAACCCCCTGAGGAATATAGTACACACCGGTACCATTTAAAATAAAAAAAACTTCTTGATTGAAGAAACTAAAACTAACACCTCACTTTACCGTGTCTTCCTAGTAGAACACAGGAAAAGAGAATGACTGAGGATGAAGGGGAAGGGAGAGGCTATATATATACAGCTCTGCTTTGGTGCTCTTTGCCACTTCCTGTTAGCAGGAGGTTAATATCCCACAAGGATGAAATCCGTGGACTCGTCATATCTTTGTAAAAGAAATTATCAATTTCCTTATATGGAAGTTTCAGGAATGGGAAAAAAAATGCAAACAGCATAGCCCTCTGAACATAGAAATAAGCAAGAGGCACATAGGAAGTGGGGTTTAAATAATAAAATTTATTTGGCGACAAGTATGATGCGCAACGCAAAATGAAATTTTTTGGCGCCAACATCTGGAAATGACTCAACTCGTGTGATGCAGACACAACTTTGTGCAAGGAACTTGGCATCAACTAAGACGCCGGAAATGGAAAATGTGCGTCACCGAACGTACCTTCGTGCCAAAAAAATAAATACATTTTGGCCTCGTGAGCCTAAATTTTGCCTGCGAAAATTAATGGAAACAGTCAATTTTGAAGAAAAGACTATACCCCAGGTAAGAAAAAATAACTTCCTCAATATATTTTTCCCAATTTTGAAATGGATAGTCTGCAAAAGGAAATATACATAAACCTGACTCATGGCAAAAATAAAGTACAATACATATATTTAGAACTTTACATTAATACATAAAGTGCCAAACCATAGCTGAGAGTGTCTCAAGTAATGAAAACATACTTACCGAAAGACACCCATCCACACATATAGAAGATAGCCAAACCAGTACTGAAAAAGTATTAGTAGCGTTAATGGAATATGAGAGTATATCGTCGATCTAAAAAGGGAGGTAGGAGATGAATCTCTACGACCGATAACAGAACCTATGAAAAGATTTCCCGCGAGGAAAACCACAGAATTCAAATAGGTGATACTCCCTTCACATCCCTCTGACATTCACTGTACTCAGAGGAATCGGGCTTCAAAATGCTGAGAAGCGCATATCACAGAAGAAAATCAAGCACAAACTTACTTTACCACCTCCATAGGGAGGCAAAGTTTGTAAAACTGAATTGTGGGTGTGGTAAGGGTGTATTTATAGGCATTTTGAGGTTTGGGAAATTTTGCCCCTCCTGGTAGGAATGTATATCCCATACATCACTAACTCATGAACTCTTGCCAATTACATGAAAGAAAATATACATACGCTACGATTACTAATCAGCTAATTTCACCTGTGCTCCAGTACAGATATCCACAAAATGTGGCCTGTTAGGGAGGCTTGGGGACAGAAACCAGTGCTTGGACAGAATTAATTAATTTTCAATAAGCCAAATTCTATAGAAATTATATTTGTGCAAGGGCAATGCGGGGGTCGGGAAGAGAAATACTACATATAAATGAGCAAAGCCCCAACACATACCAAGCAAACTAGTGCTACAGTTTTATTTTATTTTTTTATTGCATTTTCTGATCATATAAAGACCTGTAGTATATTACCAAAGATACAAACCCTTGAGTTGGCATATCCTCAAAAGTGGCTTTTGAAAAACCTAAAATCTTAAAATTGATATGTAAATAAAAAGGTATATTGACAGTATAAGTTATTACTAAGATTGCAAATGCAGATACTAAACTATTAGTAGTGATCCGATTCAATTTTTTTTTCTTCATGAGTTATGTTTTAGATTTCAGTTCTCATGTAGACATGAAAACTTTGCATTTACCAAATGTTAAAAAAAAAATGACAATATGCAAGTATGTAATCCAAGTGCATCAACCTTCTTACCTCTTTGGTAACGAAAGCTTTTTCTTCCTTTTCAGGCAATGGGACAGATTTGCTTAAAGGGACATTAAACACTAAAATGCTAGCTAGACTAATCTTTTCTTTTGAATGAATCATTCTGAGAACAACAACATGTAGATAACAGAATTTATGTTTACCTGATAAATTACTTTCTCCAACGGTGTGTCCGGTCCACGGCGTCATCCTTACTTGTGGGATATTCTCTTCCCCAACAGGAAATGGCAAAGAGCCCAGCAAAGCTGGTCACATGATCCCTCCTAGGCTCCGCCTTCCCCAGTCATTCGACCGACGTAAAGGAGGAATATTTGCATAGGAGAAATCATATGATACCGTGGTGACTGTAGTTAAAGAAAATAAATCATCAGACCTGATTAAAAAACCAGGGCGGGCCGTGGACCGGACACACCGTTGGAGAAAGTAATTTATCAGGTAAACATAAATTCTGTTTTCTCCAACATAGGTGTGTCCGGTCCACGGCGTCATCCTTACTTGTGGGAACCAATACCAAAGCTTTAGGACACGGATGATGGGAGGGAGCAAATCAGGTCACCTAGATGGAAGGCACCACGGTTTGCAAAACCTTCTCTCCCAAAAATAGCCTCAGAAGAAGCAAAAGTATCAAATTTGTAAAATTTGGTAAAAGTGTGCAGTGAAGACCAAGTCGCTGCCTTACATATCTGATCAACAGAAGCCTCGTTCTTAAAGGCCCATGTGGAAGCCACGGCCCTAGTGGAATGAGCTGTGATTCTTTCAGGAGGCTGCCGTCCGGCAGTCTCATAAGCCAATCTGATGATGCTTTTAAGCCAAAAAGATAGAGAGGTAGAAGTTGCTTTTTGACCTCTCCTTTTACCAGAATAAACAACAAACAAGGAAGATGTTTGTCTGAAATCCTTTGTAGCATCTAAATAGAATTTTAGAGCACGAACTACATCCAAATTGTGCAACAAACGTTCCTTCTTTGAAACTGGATTCGGACACAAAGAAGGCACGACTATCTCCTGGTTAATGTTTTTGTTAGAAACAACTTTCGGAAGAAAACCAGGTTTAGTACGCAAAACCACCTTATCTGCATGGAACACCAGATAAGGAGGAGAACACTGCAGAGCAGATAACTCTGAAACTCTTCTAGCAGAAGAAATTGCAACCAAAAACAGAACTTTCCAAGATAATAACTTGATATCAACGGAATGTAGGGGCTCAAACGGAACCCCCTGAAGAACTGAAAGAACTAGATTGAGACTCCAAGGAGGAGTCAAAGGTTTGTAAACAGGCTTGATTCTAACCAGAGCCTGAACAAAAGCCTGAACATCTGGCACAGCCGCCAGCTTTTTGTGAAGTAAAACAGATAAAGCAGAAATCTGTCCCTTCAAAGAACTTGCAGATAATCCTTTCTCCAAACCTTCTTGAAGAAAGGATAGAATCTTAGGAATTTTTATCTTGTTCCATGGTAATCCTTTAGATTCACACCAACAGATATATTTTTTCCATATTTTGTGGTAGATTTTTCTAGTTACAGGCTTTCTGGCCTGAACAAGAGTATCAATGACAGAATCTGAGAACCTTCGCTTTGATAAAATCAAGCGTTCAATCTCCAAGCAGTCAGTTGGAGTGAAACCAGATTCGGATGTTCGAACGGACCTTGAACAAGAAGGTCCTGTCTCAAAGGTAGCTTCCATGGTGGAGCCGATGACATATTCACCAGGTCTGCATACCAAGTCCTGCGTGGCCACGCAGGAGCTATCAAGATCACCGATGCCCTCTCCTGATTGATCCTGGCTACCAGCCTGGGGATGAGAGGAAACGGTGGGAATACATAAGCTAGGTTGAAGGTCCAAGGTGCTACTAGTGCATCTACTAGAGTCGCCTTGGGATCCCTGGATCTGGACCCGTAGCAAGGAACCTTGAAGTTCTGACGAGAGGCCATCAGATCCATGTCTGGAATGCCCCACAATTGAGTTATTTGGGCAAAGATTTCCGGATGGAGTTCCCACTCCCCCGGATGAAATGTCTGACGACTCAGAAAATCCGCTTCCCAATTTTCCACGCCTGGGATGTGGATTGCAGACAAGTGGCAGGAGTGAGTCTCCGCCCATTGAATGATTTTGGTCACTTCTTCCATCGCCAGGGAACTCCTTGTTCCCCCCTGATGGTTGATATACGCAACAGTCGTCATGTTGTCTGATTGAAACCGTATGAATTTGGCCTTTGCTAGCTGAGGCCAAGCTTTGAGAGCATTGAATATCGCTCTCAGTTCCAGAATATTTATCGGGAGAAGAGATTCTTCCCGAGACCAAAGACCCTGAGCTTTCAGGGGTTCCCAGACCGCGCCCCAGCCTACCAGACTGGCGTCGGTCGTGACAATGACCCACTCTGGTCTGCGGAAGCTCATCCCCTGTGACAGGTTGTCCAGGGTCAGCCACCAACGGAGTGAATCTCTGGTCCTCTGATCTACTTGTATCGTCGGAGACAAGTCTGTATAATCCCCATTCCACTGACTGAGCATGCACAGTTGTAATGGTCTCAGATGAATTCGCGCAAAAGGAACTATGTCCATTGCCGCGACCATCAAACCTATTACTTCCATGCACTGTGCTATGGAAGGAAGAAGAACAGAATGAAGTACTTGACAAGAGCTTAGAAGATTTGATTTTCTGGCCTCTGTCAGAAAAATCCTCATTTCTAAGGAGTCTATTATTGTTCCCAAGAAGGGAACTCTTGTTGACGGAGATAGAGAACTTTTTTCTACGTTCACTTTCCACCCGTGAGATCTGAGAAAGGCCAGGACAATGTCCGTATGAGCCTTTGCTTGTGGTAGGGACGACGCTTGAATCAGAATGTCGTCCAAGTAAGGTACTACTGCAATGCCCCTTGGTCGTAGCACCGCTAGAAGGGACCCTAGTACCTTTGTGAAAATTCTTGGAGCAGTGGCTAATCCGAATGGAAGTGCCACAAACTGGTAATGCTTGTCCAGAAAGGCGAACCTTAGGAACCGATGATGTTCCTTGTGGATAGGAATATGTAGATACGCATCCTTTAAATCCACCGTGGTCATGCATTGACCTTCCTGGATGGAAGGAAGAATTGTCCGAATGGTTTCCATTTTGAACGATGGAACCTTGAGAAACTTGTTTAGGATCTTGAGATCTAAGATTGGTCTGAATGTTCGCTCTTTTTTGGGAACTATGAACAGATTGGAGTAGAATCCCATCCCTTGTTCTCCTAATGGAACAGGATGAATCACTCCCATTTTTAACAGGTCTTCTACACAATGTAAGAATGCCTGTCTTTTTATGTGGTCTGAAGACAATTGAGACCTGTGGAACCTCCCCCTTGGGGGAAGCTCCTTGAATTCCAGAAGATAACCTTGGGAGACTATTTCTAGCGCCCAAGGATCCAGAACATCTCTTGCCCAAGCCTGAGCGAAGAGAGAAAGTCTGCCCCCCACCAGATCCGGTCCCGGATCGGGGGCCAACATCTCATGCTGTCTTGGTAGCAGTGGCAGGTTTCTTGGCCTGCTTACCTTTGTTCCAGCCTTGCATTGGCCTCCAGGCTGGCTTGGTTTGAGAAGTATTACCCTCTTGCTTAGAGGATGTAGCACTTGGGGCTGGTCCGTTTCTGCGAAAGGGACGAAAATTTGGTTTATTTTTAGCCTTGAAAGACCTATCCTGAGGAAGGGCGTGGCCCTTACCCCCAGTGATATCAGAAATAATCTCTTTCAAGTCAGGGCCAAACAGCGTTTTCCCCTTGAAAGGTATGTTAAGCAATTTGTTCTTGGAAGACGCATCCGCTGACCAAGATTTTAGCCAAAGCGCTCTGCGCGCCACAATAGCAAACCCTGAATTTTTCGCCGCTAATCTAGCCAATTGCAAAGTGGCGTCTAAAGTAAAAGAGTTAGCCAATTTGAGAGCATGAATTCTGTCCATAATCTCCTCATAAGAAGAATCTTTATTGAGCGACTTTTCTAGTTCATCGAACCAGAAACACGCTGCTGTAGTGACAGGAACAATGCATGAAATTGGTTGTAGAAGGTAACCTTGCTGAACAAACATCTTTTTAAGCAAACCCTCTAATTTTTTATCCATAGGATCTTTGAAAGCACAACTATCTTCTATAGGGATAGTAGTGCGTTAGTTTAGAGTAGAAACCGCCCCCTCGACCTTGGGGACTGTCTGCCATAAGTCCTTTCTGGGGTCAACCATAGGAAACAATTTCTTAAATATAGGGGGAGGGACAAAAGGTATGCCGGGCCTTTCCCATTCTTTGTTTACAATGTCCGCCACCCGCTTGGGTATAGGAAAAGCTTCGGGGGGCCCCGGGAACTCTAGGAACTTGTCCATCTTACATAATTTCTCTGGAATGACCAAATTCTCACAATCATCCAGAGTAGATAACACCTCCTTAAGCAGAGCGCGGAGATGTTCCAATTTAAATTTGAATGTAATCACATCAGGTTCAGCTTGTTGAGAAATTTTCCCTGAATCTGAAATTTCTCCCTCAGACAAAACCTCCCTGGCCCCCTCAGACTGGTGTAGGGGCATTTCAGAACCATTATCATCAGCGTCCTCATGCTCTTCAGTATTTTCTAAAACAGAGCAGTCGCGCTTTCGCTGATAAGTGGGCATTTTGGCTAAAATGTTTTTGATAGAATTATCCATTACAGCCGTTAATTGTTGCATAGTAAGGAGTATTGGCGCACTAGATGTACTAGGGGCCTCCTGTGTGGGCAAGACTGGCGTAGACGAAGGAGGGGATGATGCAGTACCATGCTTACTCCCCTCACTTGAGGAATCATCTTGGGCATCATTTTCTCTAAATTTTGTGTCACATAAATCACATCTATTTAAATGAGAAGGAACCTTGGCTTCCCCACATACAGAACATAGTCTATCTGATAGTTCAGACATGTTAAACAGGCATAAACTTGATAACAAAGTACAAAAAACGTTTTAGAATAAAACCGTTACTGTCACTTTAAATTTTAAACTGAACACACTTTATTACTGAAAATGTGAAAAAGTATGAAGGAATTGTTCAAAATTCACCAAAATTTCACCACAGTGTCTTAAAGCCTTAAAAGTATTGCACACCAAATTTGAAAGCTTTAACTCTTAAAATAACGGAACCGGAGCCGTTTTTATATTTAACCCCTATACAGCCCCTGGTATCTGCTTTGCTGAGACCCAACCAAGCCCAAAGGGGAATACGATACCAAATGACGCCTTCAGTAAGCTTTTTCTATGTATCTGAGCTCCTCACGCATGCATCTGCATGCCTTGCTTCCCAAAAACAACTGCGCAATAGAGGCGCGAAAATGAGGCTCTGCCTATGATTAGAGAAGGCCCCCAGTGAAAAAGGTGTCCAATACAGTGCCTGCCGGTTATTTTACATAATTCCCAAGAATAAAATAACTCCTCAAAGCTATGAAGTATTAAAAATGCTTATAAATCAATCGTTTTAGCCCAGAAAAATGTCTACCAGTCTTTAAAGCCCTTGTGAAGCCCTTTATTCTTATATAATAAAAACAGAATTTATGTTTACCTGATAAATTTCTTTCTCCAACGGTGTGTCCGGTCCACGGCGTCATCCTTACTTGTGGGATATTCTCTTCCCCAACAGGAAATGGCAAAGAGCCCAGCAAAGCTGGTCACATGATCCCTCCTAGGCTCCGCCTACCCCAGTCATTCGACCGACGTTAAGGAGGAATAATAGCATAGGAGAAACCATATGGTACCGTGGTGACTGTAGTTAAAGAAAATAAATTATCAGACCTGATTAAAAAACCAGGGCGGGCCGTGGACCGGACACACCGTTGGAGAAAGAAAATTATAAGGTAAACATAAAATCTGTTTTCTCCAACATAGGTGTGTCCGGTCCACGGCGTCATCCTTAATTGTGGGAACCAATACCAAAGCTTTAGGACACGGATGAAGGGAGGGAGCAAATCAGGTCACCTAAATGGAAGGCACCACGGCTTGCAAAACCTTTCTCCCAAAAATAGCCTCAGAAGAAGCAAAAGTATCAAACTTGTAAAATTTGGTAAAAGTGTGCAGTGAAGACCAAGTCGCTGCCCTACATATCTGATCAACAGAAGCCTCGTTCTTGAAGGCCCATGTGGAAGCCACAGCCCTAGTGGAATGAGCCGTGATTCTTTCGGGAGGCTGCCGTCCGGCAGTCTCGTAAGCCAATCTGATGATGCTTTTAATCCAAAAAGAGAGAGAGGTAGAAGTTGCTTTTTGACCTCTCCTTTTACCTGAATAAACAACAAACAGGGAAGATGTTTGTCTAAAATCCTTTGTAGCATCTAAATAGAATTTTAGAGCGCGAACAACATCCAAATTGTGCAACAAGCGTTCCTTCTTTGAAACTGGTTTCGGACACAGAGAAGGTACGATAATCTCCTGGTTAATGTTTTTGTTAGAAACAACTTTTGGAAGAAAACCAGGTTTAGTACGTAAAACCACCTTATCTGCATGGAACACCAGATAAGGAGGAGAACACTGCAGAGCAGATAATTCTGAAACTCTTCTAGCAGAAGAAATTGCAACTAAAAACAAAACTTTCCAAGATAATAACTTAATATCAACGGAATGTAAGGGTTCAAACGGAACCCCCTGAAGAACTGAAAGAACTAAATTGAGACTCCAAGGAGGAGTCAAAGGTTTGTAAACAGGCTTGATTCTAACCAGAGCCTGAACAAAGGCTTGAACATCTGGCACAGCTGCCAGTTTTTTGTGAAGTAACACCGACAAGGCAGAAATCTGTCCCTTCAGGGAACTTGCCGATAATCCTTTTTCCAATCCTTCTTGAAGGAAGGATAGAATCCTAGGAATCTTAACCTTGTCCCAAGGGAATCCTTTAGATTCACACCAACAGATATATTTTTTCCAAATTTTGTGGTAAATCTTTCTAGTTACAGGCTTTCTGGCCTGAACAAGAGTATCGATAACAGAATCTGAGAAACCTCGCTTCGATAAAATCAAGCGTTCAATCTCCAAGCAGTCAGCTGGAGTGAAACCAGATTCGGATGTTCGAACGGACCCTGAACAAGAAGGTCTCGTCTCAAAGGTAGCTTCCAAGGTGGAGCCGATGACATATTCACCAGATCTGCATACCAAGTCCTGCGTGGCCACGCAGGAGCTATCAAGATCACCGACGCCCTCTCCTGATTGATCCTGGCTACCAGCCTGGGGATGAGAGGAAACGGCGGGAACACATAAGCTAGTTTGAAGGTCCAAGGTGCTACTAGTGCATCCACTAGAGCCGCCTTGGGATCCCTGGATCTGGACCCGTAGCAAGGAACTTTGAAGTTCTGACGAGAGGCCATCAGATCCATGTCTGGAATGCCCCAAAGTTGAGTGACTTGGGCAAAGATTTCCGGATGGAGTTCCCACTCCCCCGGATGCAATGTCTGACGACTCAGAAAATCCGCTTCCCAATTTTCCACTCCCGGGATGTGGATAGCAGACAGGTGGCAGGAGTGAGACTCCGCCCATAGAATAATCTTGGTCACTTCTTCCATCGCTAGGGAACTCCTTGTTCCCCCCTGATGGTTGATGTACGCAACAGTCGTCATGTTGTCTGATTGAAACCGTATGAACTTGGTCCTCGCTAGCTGAGGCCAAGCCTTGAGAGCATTGAATATCGCTCTCAGTTCCAGAATATTTATCGGTAGAAGAGATTCTTCCCGAGACCAAAGACCCTGAGCTTTCAGGGATCCCCAGACCGCGCCCCAGCCCATCAGACTGGCGTCGGTCGTGACAATGACCCACTCTGGTCTGTGGAATGTCATCCCTCGTGACAGGTTGTCCAGGGACAGCCACCAACGGAGTGAGTCTCTGGTCCTCTGATTTACTTGTATCTTTGGAGACAAGTCTGTATAGTCCCCATTCCACTGACTGAGCATGCACAGTTGTAATGGTCTTAGATGAATGCGCGCAAAAGGAACTATGTCCATTGCCGCTACCATCAACCCGATCACTTCCATGCACTGAGCTACGGAAGGAAGAGGAACGGAATGAAGTATTCGACAAGAGTCCAGAAGCTTTGTCTTTCTGGCCTCTGTTAGAAAAATCCTCATTTCTGAGGAGTCTATAATTGTTCCCAAGAAGGGAACCCTTGTTGACGGGGATAGAGAACTCTTTTCCACGTTCACTTTCCAGCCGTGCGATCTGAGAAAGGCCAGGACGATGTCCGTGTGAGCCTTTGCTCGAGGGAGGGACGACGCTTGAATCAGAATGTCGTCCAGGTAAGGTACTACTGCAATGCCCCTTGGTCTTAGCACAGCTAGAAGGGACCCTAGTACCTTTGTGAAAATCCTTGGAGCAGTGGCTAATCCGAAAGGAAGCGCCACGAACTGGTAATGTTTGTCCAGGAATGCAAACCTTAGGAACCGATGATGTTCCTTGTGGATAGGAATATGTAGATACGCATCCTTTAAATCCACCGTGGTCATGAATTGACCTTCCTGGATGGAAGGAAGGATAGTTCGAATGGTTTCCATCTTGAAAGATGGGACCTTGAGAAATTTGTTTAAGATCTTGAGATCTAGGATTGGTCTGAATGTTCCCTCTTTTTTGGGAACTATGAACAGATTGGAGTAGAACCCCATCCCTTGTTCTCTCAATGGAACAGGATGAATCACTCCCATTTTTAACAGGTCTTCTACACAATGTAAGAACGCCTGTCTTTTTATGTGGTCTGAAGACAACTGAGACCTGTGGAACCTTCCCCTTGGGGGAAGTCCCTTGAATTCCAGAAGATAACCCTGGGAGACTATTTCTAGCGCCCAAGGATCCAGAACATCTCTTGCCCAAGCCTGAGCGAAGAGAGAGAGTCTGCCCCCCACCAGATCCGGTCCCGGATCGGGGGCCGATATTTCATGCTGTCTTGGTAGCAGTGGCAGGTTTCTTTGCCTGCTTTCCCTTGTTCCAGCCTTGCATTGGTCTCCAAGCTGGCTTGGCCTGAGAAGTATTACCCTCTTGCTTAGAGGACGTAGCACCTTGGGCTGGTCCGTTTTTACGAAAGGGACGAAAATTAGGTCTATTTTTTGCCTTGAAAGGCCGATCCTGAGGAAGGGCATGGCCCTTACCCCCAGTGATATCAGAGATAATCTCTTTCAAGTCAGGACCAAACAGCGTTTTCCCCTTGAAAGGAATGTTTAGTAGCTTGTTCTTGGAAGACGCATCAGCCGACCAAGATTTCAACCAAAGCGCTCTGCGCGCCACAATAGCAAACCCAGAATTCTTAGCCGCTAACTTAGCCAATTGCAAAGAGGCGTCTAGAGTGAAAGAATTAGCCAATTTGAGAGCATTGACTCTGTCCATAATCTCCTCATAAGGAGGAGAGTCACTATCGAGCACCTTAATCAGTTCATCAAACCAGAAATATGCGGCTGTAGTGACAGGGACAATGCATGAAATGGGTTGTAGAAGGTAACCCTGCTGAACAAACATCTTTTTAAGCAAACCTTCTAATTTTTTATCCATAGGATCTTTGAAAGCACAACTATCCTCTATGGGAATAGTGGTGCGTTTGTTTAAAGTAGAAACCGCTCCCTCGACCTTGGGGACTGACTGCCATAAGTCCTTTCTGGGGTCGACCATAGGAAACAATTTTTTAAATATGGGGGGAGGGACGAAAGGAATACCGGGCCTTTCCCATTCTTTATTAACAATGTCCGCCACCCGCTTGGGTATAGGAAAAGCTTCTGGGAGCCCCGGCACCTCTAGGAACTTGTCCATTTTACATAGTTTCTCTGGGATGACCAAATTTTCACAATCATCCAGAGTGGATAATACCTCCTTAAGCAAAATGCGGAGATGTTCCAATTTAAATTTAAAAGTAATCACATCAGATTCAGCCTGCTGAGAAATGTTCCCTAAATCAGTAATTTCTCCCTCAGACAAAACCTCCCTGGCCCCCTCAGATTGGGTTAGGGGCCCTTCAGAGATATTAATATCAGCGTCGTCATGCTCTTCAGTAACTAAAACAGAGCATCCACGCTTACACTGACAAGGGTTCATTTTGGCTAAAATGTTTTTGACAGAATTATCCATTACAGCCGTTAATTGTTGCATAGTAAGGAGTATTGGCGCGCTAGATGTACTAGGGGCCTCCTGAGTGGGCAAGACTCGTGTAGACGAAGGAGGGAATGATGCAGTACCATGCTTACTCCCCTCACTTGAGGAATCATCTTGGGCATCATTGTCATTATCACATAAATCACATTTATTTAAATGAATAGGAATTCTGGCTTCCCCACATTCAGAACACAGTCTATCTGGTAGTTCAGACATGTTAAACAGGCATAAACTTGATAAGAAAGTACAAAAAACGTTTTGAAATAAAACCGTTACTGTCACTTTAAATTTTAAACTGAACACACTTTATTACTGCAATTGCGAAAAAACATGAAGGAATTGTTCAAAATTCACCAAACTTTCACCACAGTGTCTTAAAGCCTTGAAAATATTGCACACCAAATTTGGAAGCTTTAACCCTTAAAATAACGGAACCGGAGCCGTTTTAAGCTTTAACCCCTTTACAGTCCCTGGTATCTGCTTTGCTGAGACCCAACCAAACCCAAGGGGAATACGATACCAAATGATGCCTTCAGAAGTCTTTTATAAGTATCAGAGCTCCTCTCACATGCGACTGCATGCCATGCCTCTCAAAAACAAGTGCGCAACACCGGCGCGAAAATGAGACTCTGCCTATGCTTTGGGAAAGCCCCTAAAGAATAAGGTGTCTAAAACAGTGCCTGCCGATATTATTATATCAAAATACCCAGAATAAATGATTCCTCAAGGCTAAATAAGTGTTAATATCAATCGATTTAGCCCAAAAAATGTCTACAGTCTAAATAAGCCCTTGTGAAGCCCTTATTTACAATCGTAATAAACATGGCTTACCGGATCCCATAGGGAAAATGACAGCTTCCAGCATTACATCGTCTTGTTAGAATGTGTCATACCTCAAGCAGCAAGGACTGCAAACTGTTCCCCCAACTGAAGTTAATGCTCTCAACAGTCCTGT
Source organism: Bombina bombina (assembly GCF_027579735.1). Classification (NCBI taxonomy): domain Eukaryota; kingdom Metazoa; phylum Chordata; class Amphibia; order Anura; family Bombinatoridae; genus Bombina; species Bombina bombina. Next base: position 120,153,919 of record NC_069500.1, read on the forward strand.
GTGGAACAGCCATGGATTTTAGTTACGGTTGCTAAAATCATTTTCCTCATACAAACAGAATTCTTCATCTCTTTTCTGTTTCTGAGTAAATAGTACGTACCAGCACTATTTGAAAATAACAAACTCTTGATTGAATAATGAAAAACTACAGTTAAACACTAAAAAACTCTAAGCCATCTCCGTGGAGATGTTGCCTGTACAACGGCAAAGAGAATGACTGGGGTAGGCGGAGCCTAGGAGGGATCATGTGACCAGCTTTGCTGGGCTCTTTGCCATTTCCTGTTGGGGAAGAGAATATCCCACAAGTAAGGATGACGCCGTGGACCGGACACACCTATGTTGGAGAAAATGGCTTACCGGATCCCATAGGGAAAATGACAGCTTCCAGCATTACCAAGTCTTGTTAGAAATGTGTCATACCTCAAGCAGCCAAAGTCTGCTCACTGTGTCCCCCAACTGAAGTTAATTCCTCTCAACAGTCCTGTGTGGAAACAGCCATCGATTTTAGTAACGGTTGCTAAAATCATTTTCCTCTTACAAACAGAAATCTTCATCTCTTTTCTGTTTCAGAGTAAATAGTACATACCAGCACTATTTTAAAATAACAAACTCTTGATTGAAGAATAAAAACTACATTTAAACACCAAAAAACTCTAAGCCATCTCCGTGGAGATGTTGCCTGTACAACGGCAAAGAGAATGACTTGGGAAGGCGGAGCCTAGGAGGGATCATGTGACCAGCTTTGCTGGGCTCTTTGCCATTTCCTGTTGGGGAAGAGAATATCCCACAAGTAAGGATGACGCCGTGGACCGGACACACCTATGTTGGAGAAATATATTTTAAAGCTTAAATGTTTACAATTTTACTTTGTCAACATTTGTCTATAAAACAATGGAGCTGCCATGTTGTAACTTAGGTTACCTTCTCTGCTGTGGCCATTTAGAGACAGTTCTAAATAGGTCATCTGAATGTGCAGCCAATGGCTGAGAAATGCCCTTCAATCAGAATCGGAAACGCTTAGTTTCAGAATGGAATTACAAGAAAGGGGACAACAAAAATAAAGTCTATTGTAGAGTTGTTTTTTATATATATATTTTCTAGTACCATCTTAAAGTGTTTTATGTCACTTTAAGGAGAACAGTGTTATAGAGGTAAACTTGTCTTTACAGTTATCCTTATATTTAAAAAATAAATAATTGTAACCAATAACTTTGACAAGCTGAAGCTTTCTAGAGTTTAAAAAAAACAAAAAAAACGCCACTACCACATCAAAAGTATACTATATTTTATCTAAAAACACATTGAAGCAGGAACAATATACCATGATAGATTTTCTAAATAAAAAAAGTGAAATTAAATTATGCAATACACAACCTCAACTTACTTTTGCGGAGTGTTCCATAGTAACAACTACTTTTGTTCCTGAACTGACTAAATCCATGGCTCCTCCCATTCCTTTCACCATCTTACCCTAAAATAAAAATAAAAAAAAATAAAAATTTAAATTAGAGCAGCAACCTCTGAAAAATACAAAAACCGGGAAATTCCAACCGTAACCCTGTCCATACTCATATTTGTGCTGCTGGCTTTGATTAACACTTACTGTGCCAACCTACCTTATTATAGGGTGATCGGCTCTTATAACTGGGTTTAAGTGTATTTAATCTTTTGCTGCTGCCATCGTATGTGTGGAAGCTTTTATGAAACATTAATAAAGTTTAAAGTATGAATGTTGATTATATTAGAAATTAATTTAACCTTGATTTTTTCTGATGGGCCGAGTTTTAACTTAATACACATTTCTGAGCTGCTTATATACAGTTGTATATCCTAATACAATTATTTTTAGTCATGTATGACATTGTTAAATGGTGCAATTCCACTATATTTGATGGTTCTTTAATTCTGCACTGAAAACAAAATGTATGCTTAATAAAATTATTTTCTTTCCTGGCATGGAGAGTCCACAAATTCATTCCAATTACTAGGGGGAATAAAACTCCTGGCCACCAGGCGGCAAAGAACACCCCAACAAAGCTTTAAGTATCCCTCCCACTTCCCATAATCCCCAGTCATTCAGCCGAGGGAATACGGAAAGAGAAGAGGAACACCAGTAGATATAGGTGCCTGAAGTCTTAGAAAAGCAAAATAAGAGCTGTCTTGAAATTTAGACTAGGGAGGGTTGTGGACTCTCCATGCGAGAAGAGAAAATAATTTATCAGGTAAGCATAAAGTTAGTTTTCTTTCCAATGGCATGGAGAGTCCACAAATTCATTCCGATTACTAGTGGGAAACAATACCCAAGCTAGAGGACACAGAATGAAAAAAAGGTAGGGAGAAAAGACGGGCAGACTTAAACTGAGGGCACCACCGCTTGAAGAACCTCTCTCACAAAGAAACTAAAATACGGCTATACACTGTGCCACCAAGTGTCATACAGATGGATGAATAGAAAGACAGGCAGAAAAAGTTTGGATTTTCTACTTAATCTTGGAGATTTTTTTAAGTCTAAGATTCCCCAAAAAACAGACTTGTACTATGGAACACTTGTCCAGATTCACCATCCACCCAGAGCGAAGAATCCAACAGCAGAGCAGCTGTATGGGAACTTGCTAAATTAAAAAAAGATGGGGCCTGGACCAAAATATCATCCAGGTATAGTGCCACCACAATTCCTTGAAATCTGGCTACTGTCAAAGGAGTCCCTAGAACCTTTGAAAAGCCTTGAGGAGCTGTGGCTAGGCTGAAAGTAAGGTCTCCATTTGAAGATGGAACCCCAAAATAGAGATAAGGCACTCCAGGTCTAGAATAGGTCAAAAAGTTCTCTTTCTTGGGAACCACCAACAGATTGAATAGAATCCTCTACCTTGATCTGCCAGAGAAACAGGAATAATTATTCCTAGAGAAGAGAGGTCCCAGACAAAATTTAAGAATGCCTCTCTTTGACCTAGTGTTGCCTCCTGTATTGCTGATAATGACAGGAGAAAACTGCCTCTCGGAGGACAAGATTTGAAAACTCTTGTGTCCCCGAGAGGCCACCTCCACTACCCAAGGATCTGGGACAATACAAATCCAAGCTTGAAAGAGAGACTGCCCCCTAACTTGATCCGATTTCGGACTGGGGGCAGATCCTTAATGCTAACTTGTTCTCAGAAGGCGGCTTCTTGGACTGCTTGCCCTATTCCAAGGCAGGATAGGTCTCCGGGAGGCCTAGATTTGTTAAGGACTGAATGAAGAAGTAGAAGACTATTTCTGTCCCTTGAATTACTAAAGGAATGAAAAAAGACCCTTAGGTCTAATTTCTTATCCTGGGGCAGGAAAAAAAACCCCTCACACATGATAGTGGAATGAAGGTGTCCAAACCAGGAATAAACAAAGTCATCCTCCATAAAGAGAAGAGACAAAACTTGGAGACTATGACTACAGACCTGGACCTGCGAGATAGAATGGCAAGACTGTAGGTCCTTGCCCTCATATGAACCACATGTATTCTGGTATCACAAGATCTTAAAGGGACAGTATACTATGAAATAGTTTTTCCCTTAACTTGTTTCCAATTACTTTTTTTACTGCCTGCAGAGTATAAAAATGTATGAGATTTGCTTTAAGGTTTAATTGTGTATATGACTTGGCTAATTTTGTGTTTTGAAGCAACCCACGGTGGATAAAAATCAATGATTTTTTTAAAAAAAAAAAATTAAAAAAAAAAAAAAAAAACCTTTTTTAATCTGATTTTTTGGATTTAAAATCAGATAATTTTTTTTTAAATTAAATGCTTTTTGAGGAAAATATATTACCATCCAAAGGTTATTCCATCATGAAATAAAGATTAGTTTTTTAATTATGTAGAATAAGGCTGTATATGTTTAATTTTTTTGGTAAATAAATTCCATTAATCCATTCACAATGTCATGCTCTTCCAGAGGTTTTTGTAAGATTATTGGGCAGTTTCTCTGCCTACTAAGATATTATCACAGATGCTTGGTTTACTTTTGCAGTTCTCAAAACTGAATTTGACTCAGCAGAGATCACATGCCTCTTCACAGCAAAAATGTTATAACATGAACAGAGTTGAGAAAAAGACCTTAATCCTTACTTCTACAAACCTATGAATACAGAATCAACCCCTTATGTGCTAAGTTTCAAGAAGTTCAGAGAATAGAAACAATATTTTTCTGATTGTTTGGACTGGAATAGATCTGCACAAGAAGAAAGTGAAACCTAGTGTGAGGAGGAAGGGGCAAGCAGACAAGCAGTACTACAAAAACAAAATTTATGCTTACCTGATAAATGTATTTCTCTTGTGGTGTATCCAGTCCACGGGTTCATCCATTACTTGTGGGATATTCTCCTTCCCAACAGGAAGCTGCAAGAGGACACCCACAGCAGAGCCGTCTATATAGCTCCTCCCCTAACTGCCACCCCCAGTCATTCGACCGAAGACCAGCAAGAAAAAAAGGAGAAACTATAGGGTGCAGTGGTGACTGTAGTTTAAAAATAAAAAAACACCGGCCTTAAAATGACAGGGCGGGCCGTGGACTGGATACACCACAAGAGAAATAAATTTATCAGGTAAGCATAAATTTTGTTCTCTTGTAAAGGTGTATCCAGTCCACGGGTTCATCCATTACTTGTGGGATACCAATACCAAAGCTATAGGACACGGATGAAGGGAGGGACAAGGCAGGAACGGAAGGCACCACTGCCTGTAAGACCTTTCTCCCAAAAATAGCCTCCGAAGAAGCAAAAGTATCAAATTTATAGAATTTAGAAAAGGTATGAATCGAAGACCAAGTCGCCGCCTTACAAATCTGTTTAGAGGCCTCATGTTTAAAAGCCCATGTGGAAGCTACTGCTCTAGTAGAATGAGCTGTAATTCTTTCAGGAGGCTGCTGGCCAGCAGTCTCATAAGCTAAGCGACTTATGCTTCTTAGCCAAAAGGAAAGAGAAGTTGCCGAAGCCTTTTGGCCTCTCCTCTGTCCAGAGTAGACAACAAACAAAGCAGATGTTTGACGAATATCTTTCGTAGCTTGTAAATAAAACTTTAAAGCACGAACCACATCAAGATTGTGTAATAGACGTTCCTTCTTTGAAAAAGGATTAAGACATAGGGAAGGAACAACAATCTCCTGATTGAAATTCTTATTAGATACCACCTTAGGCAGAAACCCAGGTTTGGTACGTAACACTACCTTATCTGCATGGAAAATCAGATAAGGGGAATCACACTATAAAGCAGATAACTCAAACTCTTCGAGCCGAGGAGATAGCTACTAAAAACAGAACTTTCCAAGATAAAAGCTTAATATCTATGGAATGCAAAGGTTCAAACAGAACCCCTTGAAGAACTTTAAGAACTAAATTTAAACTAAATGGCGGAGCAAAAGGTTTAAACACAGGCTTGATTCTAACTAAAGCCTGACAAAACGCCTGAACATCTGGAACCTCAGCCAGACGTTTGTGCAAAAGAATAGACAGAGCAGAAATCTGTCCCTTTAAGGAACTAGCTGACAATCCCTTCTCCAATCCTTCTTGGAGAAAACATAATATCCTAGGAATCCTGACCTTACTCCATGAGTAACCCTTGGATTCACACCAATGAAGATATTTACACCATATCTTATGATAGATTTTCCTAGTGACAGGCTTTCGAGCCTGAATTAAGGTATCAATGACTGATTCGGAAAAACCACGCATTGATAAAGTCAAGCGTTCAATCTCCAGGCAGTCAGACGTAGAGAAATTAGTCTGTTTGGTCCTTAACTTGTTGGACCTATCCTGGGGAAGGGCGTGGCCTTTTCCTCCAGTAATATCAGAAATGATCTCCTTCAGTCCAGGACCAAATAGGGTCTGCCCTTTGAAGGGGATCTTGAGAAGTTTAGACTTTGAAGTGACATCAGCTGACCAGGATTTAAGCCATAGCGCCCTACGTGCCTGAATGGCAAAACCTGAATTTTTAGCCGTTAGCTTGGTTAAATGAAAACCGGCGTCAGAAATAAATGAATTGGCTAACTTAAGAGCTTTAAGCCTGTCAAGGATATCATCCAACGGGGTCTCTACCTGTAAAGCCTCCTCCAGAGACTCGAACCAGAAAGCTGCTGCAGCAGTGACTGGGGCAATGCATGCAAGAGGCTGGAGAATAAAACCATGTTGTATATAGATTTTCTTAAGGAAACCCTCTAATTTCTTATCCATAGGATCTAGGAAAGCACAACTGTCCTCGACAGGAATAGTTGTACGCTTAGCTAGGGTAGAGACTGCTCCCTCCACCTTAGGGACCGTCTGCCACAAGTCCTGTGTAGAGGCATCTATAGGAAACATTTTCTTAAAAGCAGGAGGGGGAGAGAACGGCACACCTGGTCTATCCCATTCCTTAGTAATAATTTATGAAAACCTCTTAGGGATTGGAAAAACATCAGTGTAAACAGGTACTGCAAAGTATTTGTCCATTTTACACAATTTTTCTGGGACTACAATGTTGTCACAGTCATACAGAGTCGCTAAAACCTCCCTGAGCAACACGCGGAGGTGTTCAAGCTTAAATTTAAATGCTGTCATTTCAGAGTCACACTGAAGTAACGCCTTCCCTGAATCAGAGAAGTCACCCACAGATAGAAGCTCTCCTGCTTCAACTTCTGCACATTGTGAGGGTATATCAGACATAGCTACTAAAGGGTCAGAGAGCTCTGTATTTGTTCTAGCCCCAGAGCTGTGCCGCTTTCCTTGTAACCCTGGCAGTTTGGACAATACCTCTGTGAGGGTATGATTCATAACTGCCGCCATGTCTTGTAAAGTAAACGCATTGGACGCGCTAGATGTACTTGGCGTCCCTTGAGCGGGAGTTATAGGTTCTGACACGTGGAGAGAACTAGATGGCATAACCTCCCTTTTGTCAGTCTCAGAAACCTCAGGTGATAAATCTTTAAAAGCCATAATATGGTCTTTATAACTTATAGAAAGGTCAGTGCATTTGGTACACATTCTAAGAGGGGGTTCCACAATGGCTTCTAAACATAATGAACTAGGAGTTTCCTCTATTTCAGACATGTTTAACAGACTAGTAATGAGACCAGCAAGCTTGGAAAACACTTTAATAAATGTGAAAAAAGCAATAAAAAAACGGTACTGTGCCTTTAAGAGAAAAAAATCTACCACAAACTGCAAAACAATGAAAAAAAAAGTAGTAAACTCTACGAAATTTTTACAGTGTGTATAAGGGACTAAAGCAGCATTGCACCCACTTGCAAATGGATGATTAACCCCTCAGGCCCAAAAACGAATTAGAAAAACATTAAACCTGTTAACAGTCAAACACTCTGCCACAGCTCTGCTGTGGCTCCTACCTGCCCTTAAAAACGATTTTTGCAGGAACAAAACCCTCTATAGGTCCTATAAGCCAGAGGACTCCTTCAGGGAAGCTGGATGTCTCAGACTGAAAACGAAAAAAGGCCCCTCCCACCATGCACTCAAAGTCAGAGGGCCTTAAAAAAAGTACTCCTAGGAGTAATCTAACAAGCCATGTGGAAACTAGGCCCCAAATAAAGATTCATCACCCTCAGAGAAAAAACATTTTTATTTATAAATCATGCAACGTTTTTACACAAAGTAATATAGGTATTAACATGATTATCCCTTTTTGCAAGCATGATCCCAGTTGTTAAATCACTGTATCAGGCTTACCTTAAATATACCAGGCACTGTAAGCATTTTCTAGACCTTTTCTAGACCATTTTCTAGACCTTATCTCTAGAAAAACATAATTTATGCTTACCTGATAAATTCCTTTCTCCTGTAGTGTAGTCAGTCCACGGGTCACCCATTACTTATGGGATTATATCTCCTCCCTAACAGGAAGTGCAAGAGGATCACCCAAGCAGAGCTGCTATATAGCTCCTCCCCTCTACGTCATACCCAGTCATTCGACCGAAACCAAACGAGAAAGGAGAAACTATAGGGTGCAGTGGTGACTGGAGTTTAATTTAAAATTTAGACCTGCCGTAAAACAGGGCGGGCCGTGGACTGACTACACTACAGGAGAAAGGAATTTATCAGGTAAGCATAAATTATGTTTTCTCCTGTTAAGTGTAGTCAGTCCACGGGTCATCCATTACTTATGGGATACCAATACCAAAGCTAAAAGTACACGGATGACGGGAGGGACAGGCAGGACCTTTACACGGAAGGAACCACTGCCTGAAGAACCTTTCTCCCAAAAATAGCCTCCGAAGAAGCAAAAGTGTCAAATTTGTAAAATTTTGAAAAGGTGTGAAGTGAAGACCAAGTTGCAGCCTTGCAAATCTGTTCAACAGAGGCCTCATTTTTAAAGGCCCAAGTGGAAGCCACAGCTCTGGTAGAATGAGCTGTAATTCTTTCAGGAGGCTGCTGTCCAGCAGTCTCATAGGCTAAACGTATTATGATACGAAGCCAGAAGGAGAGAGAGGTAGCCCAAGGCTTTTTGACCTCTCCTTTGTCCAGAATAAACGACAAAAAGGGAAGAAGTTTGTCGAAAATCTTTAGTTGCCTGCAAATAAAATTTCAGGGCACGGACTACGTCCAGATTGTGCAAAAGTCGTTCCTTCTTTGAAGAAGGGTTCGGGCACAGTGAAGGAACAACAATCTCTTGATTGATATTTCTGTTAGTGACTACCTTAGGTAAGAACCCAGGTTTAGTACGCAAAACTACCTTGTCTGAGTGAAAAATCAGATAAGGAGAATCACAATGTAAAGCCGATAACTCAGAGACTCTTCGAGCCGAGGAAATAGCCATTAAGAACAGAACTTTCCACGATAACAGCTTGATATCAATGGAATGAAGGGGTTCAAACGGAACACCCTGTAAAACGTTAAGAACTAAGTTTAAGCTCCATGGCGGAGCAACAGTTTTAAACACAGGCTTAATCCTGGCCAAAGCCTGACAAAAAGCCTGAACGTCTGGAACTTCTGACAGACGTTTGTGTAAAAGGATGGACAGAGCTGAGATCTGTCCCTTTAACGAACTAGCAGATAAACCCTTTTCTAAACCTTCTTGTAGAAAAGACAATATCCTAGGAATCCTTACTCCATGAGTAACTCTTGGATTCGCACCAATGCAAATATTTACGCCATATTTTATGGTAAATTTTCCTGGTAACAGGTTTCCTAGCCTGTATTAAGTTATCAATCACTGACTCAGAGAATCCACGCTTTGACAGAATCAAGCGTTCAATCTCCATGCAGTCAGCTTCAGAGAAATTAGATTTGGATGTTTGAAAGGACCCTGAACCAGAAGGTCCTGTCTCAGAGGCAGAGACCAAGGTGGACAGGACGACATGTCCACTAGATCTGCATACCAGGTCCTGCGTGGCCACGCAGGCGCTATTAGAATCACCGATGCTCTCTCCTGTTTGATCCTGGCAATCAGTCGAGGAAGTATCGGGAATGGTGGAAACACATAAGCCATGTTGAAGACCCAAGGTGCTGTCAGAGCATCTATCAGAACCGCTCCCGGGTCCCTGGACCTGGATCCGTAACAAGGAAGCTTGGCGTTCTTGCGAGACGCCATGAGATCCAGATCTGGTTTGCCCCAACGCCGAAGCAGTTGGGCAAATACCTCCGGGTGAAGTTCCCACTCCCCCGGGTGAAAAAAGTCTGGCGACTTAGGAAATCCGCCTCCCAGTTCTCCACGCCTGGGATATGGATCGCTGACAGGTGGCAAGAGTGAGACTCAGCCCAGCGAATTATCTTTGAGACTTCCATCATCGCTAGGGAACTTCTTGTCCCTCCCTGATGGTTGATGTAAGCCACAGTCGTGATGTTGTCCGACTGAAACCTGATGAACCTCAGAGTTGCTAACTGAGGCCAAGCCAGGAGAGCATTGAGAACTGCTCTTAATTCCAGAATGTTTATTGGAAGGAGACTCTCCTCCTGAGACCATGATCCCTGAGCCTTCAGGGAATTCCAGACAGCGCCCCAACCTAGGAGGCTGGCGTCTGTTACAAACGTCCAATCTGGCCTGCTGAAGGGCATCCCCCTGGACAGATGTGGCCGAGAAAGCCACCATAGAAGAGAATCTCTGGTCTCTTGATCCAGATTCAGCATAGGGGACAAATCTGAGTAATCCCCATTCCACTGACTTAGCATGCACAATTGTAGTGGTCTGAGATGTAGGCGAGCAAAAGGTACTATGTCCATTGCCGCTACCATTAAGCCGATTACCTCCATGCATTGAGCCACTGACGGGTGTTAAATGGAATGAAGGACACGGCAAGCATTTAGAAGTTTTGTTAACCTTTCTTCTGTCAGGTAAATTTTCATTTCTACAGAATCTATAAGAGTCCCCAAGAAGGGAACTCTTGTGAGTGGCAAAAGAGAACTCTTTTCTACGTTCACCTTCCACCCATGCAACCTTAGAAATGCCAGAACCAACTCTGTGTGAGACTTGGCAGTCTGGAAACTTGACGCTTGTATCAGAATGTCGTCTAGGTATGGAGCTACCGAAATTCCTTGCGGTCTTAGTACCGCCAGAAGAGAGCCCAGAACCTTTGTGAAGATTCTTGGAGCCGTGGCTAAATCTTTGTGAATCGGTATGTGAAGGTAGGCATCCTTTAGATCCACTGTGGTCATGTACTGACCCTTTTGGATCATAGGTAAGATTGTCCGAATAGTTTCCATTTTGAACGATGGAACTCTTAGGAATTTGTTTAGGATTTTTAAGTCCAAGATTGGTCTGAAGGTTCCCTCTTTTTTGGGAACCACAGATTTGAGTAAAACCCTTGTCCGTGTTCCGACCGCGGAACTGGGTGGATCACTCCCATTAGTAAAAGGTCTTGTACACAGCGTAGAAACGCCTCTTTCTTTACCTGGTTTGCTGACAACCTTGAAAGATGAAATCTCCCTTTTGGGGGAGAAGCTTTGAAGTCCAGAAGATATCCCTGAGATATGATCTCTAACGCCCAGGGATCCTGGACATCTCTTGCCCAAGCCTGGGCGAAGAGAGAAAGTCTGCCCCCCACTAGATCCGTTTCCGGATCGGGGGCCCTCACTTCATGCTGTCTTAGGGGCAGCAGCAGGCTTTCTGGCCTGCTTGCCCTTGTTCCAGGACTGGTTAGGTTTCCAGCCCTGTCTGTAGCGAGCAACAGTTCCTTCCTGTTTTGGAGCGGAGGAAGTTGATGCTGCTCCTGCCTTGAAGTTACGAAAGGCACGAAAATTAGACTGTCTAGCCCTTGGTTTGGCTCTGTCTTGAGGCAGGGCATGGCCCTTACCTCCAGTAATGTCAGCGATAATTTCCTTCAAACCGGGCCCGAATAATGTCTGCCCTTTGAAAGGAATGTTAAGCAATTTAGATTTAGAAGTAACATCAGCTGACCAGGATTTAAGCCACAGCGCTCTGCGCGCTTGAATGGCGAATCCAGAATTCTTAGCCGTAAGTTTAGTTAAGTGTACTACGGCATCTGAAATAAATGAGTTAGCTAGCTTAAGGACTCTAAGCTTGTCTGTAATCTCATCCAATGTAGCTGAGCTAATGGTCTCTTCCAGAGACTCAAACCAGAATGCCGCCGCAGCCGTGACAGGCGCAATGCATGCAAGGGGTTGTAATATAAAACCTTGTTGAACAAACATTTTCTTAAGGTAACCCTCTAACTTTTTATCCATTGGATCTGAAAAAGCACAGCTATCCTCCACTGGAATAGTGGTGCGTTTAGCCAAAGTAGAAACTGCTCCCTCCACCTTAGGGACCATCTGCCATAAGTCCCGTGTGGTGGCGTCTATTGGAAACATTTTTCTAAATATAGGAGGGGGAGAAAAAGGCACACCAGGTCTATCCCACTCCTTGTTAACAATTTCTGTAAGCCTTTTAGGTATAGGAAAAACGTCAGTACCGCAAAATATTTATCCAGCCTACATATTTTCTCTGGAATTGCAACCGTGTTACAATCATTCAGAGCCGCTAATACCTCCCCTAGCAATACACTGAGGTTCTCAAGCTTAAATTTAAAATTTGAAATGTCTGAGTCCAGTTTACTTGGATCAGATCCGTCACCCACAGAATGAAGCTCTCCGTCCTCATGTTCTGCAAATTGTGACGCAGTATCAGACATGGCTCTATTATTATCAGCGCACTCTGTTCTCACCCCAGAGTGGTCGCGTTTACCCCTAAATTCTGGCAATTTAGATAATACTTCAGTCATAACATTAGCCATGTCTTGCAAAGTGATTTGTATGGGCCGCCCTGATGTACTTGGCGCCACAATATCACGCACCTCCTGAGCGGGAGATGAAGGTACTAACACGTGAGGGGAGTTAGTCGGCATAACTTCCCCCTCGTTATCTGGTGAATTTTTCTTTACATGTACAGATTGGCTTTTATTTAAAGTAGCATCAATGCAATTAGTACACAAATTTCTATTGGGCTCCACATTGGCCTTTAAACATATAGCACAAAGAGATTCCTCTATGTCAGACATGTTTAACCAAACTAGCAATGAAACTAGCAAGCTTGGAAAATACTTTTCAAATAAATTTACAAGCAATATAAAAAAACGTTACTGTGCCTTTAAGAAGCACAAGGAAAACTGTCACAGTTGAAATAACAATGAACCAAAAAAGTTATAGCAACCAAATTTTCACAGTAAATGCATTAAGTTAGCAAAGGATTGCACCCACCAGCAAATGGATGATTAACCCCTTAGTACCCAAAAAACTGATAACAGATTAATATAAACGTTTTATCACAGTCAATAGCACAGTCTCACAGGTCTGCTGTCAGTGATTACCTCCCTCAAAACAAGTTTTGGAGACCCCTGAGCTCTGTAGAGACGTCCTGGATCATGGAGGAAGAAAAAGGAAGACTGACAGAATTTTTACTGCGCAATAAAGCGCCAAAATAGGCCCCTCCCACTCATACTACAACAGTGGGGAAGCTTAGTAAACTGAACTTATTCATAATAAACGACAGCCATGTGGAAAAGTAATGCCCAAAATTTTTTATCACCAAGTACCTCAGAGAAAAACGATTAACATGCCAGTAAACGTTTTAAAATAAAATTATGAAATGATATTAATAAGCCTGCTGCTAGTCGCTTTCACTGCAGTGGGGGCTCAATACAAATTAAATGTATACAGTATTTTCTTAGTGAAATTCCATTCCCCAGAAATACCTCAGTTTAAATATACACACATATCAGCCTGATACCAGTCACTACTACTGCATTTAAGGCTGCACTTACATTATAACGGTATTAGCAGTATTTTCTCAGTCAATTCCATTCCTTAGAAAATAATATACTGCAACATACCTCCTTGCAGGTGAACCCTGCCCGCTGTCCCCTGTTCTGAAGTTACCTCACTCCTCAGAATGGCCGAGAACAGCAAATGGATCTTAGTTACGACCGCTAAGATCATACACAAACTCAGGTAGATTCTTCTTCTAATGCTGCCTGAGAAAAAAACAACACACTCCGGTGCTGTTTAAAATAACAAACTTTTGATTGAAGACATAAAAACTAATTTTAATAACCACAGTCCTCTCACACGTCCTATCTATTAGTTAGGTGCAAGAGAATGACTGGGTATGACGTAGAGGGGAGGAGCTATATAGCAGCTCTGCTTGGGTGATCCTCTTGCACTTCCTGTTAGGGAGGAGATATAATCCCATAAGTAATGGATGACCCGTGGACTGACTACACTTAACAGGAGAAAAAATATACTGAACATAGCTCAAAGCAGGCAATCTGCAGACCGTCTCCCCAACTGAAGTTTTCTTTCCATACTCTTCAGTTATGTGTGAGAAAAGCAATGGACTGCTAAGATCATCAAACCTCCAGGCAGAAGTCTTCTTCCAATTTCTGCCTGAGAGTAAAAACAGTACAACGCCGGTACCGTTTAAAAATAAACTTTTGATTGAAGGTAAAAACTACACTAAGTCACCACATCTCTCTTGATACTTCCTTTCTTGTCGAGAATGACTGGGGGTGGCAGTTAGGGGAGGAGCTATATAGACAGCTCTGCTGTGGCTGTCCTCTTGCAGCTTCCTGTTGGGAAGGAGAATATCCCACAAGTAATGGATGAACCCGTGGACTGGATACACCTTTACAAGAGAAATGAAAGTGAAACTTTGTGGCTGTGCAGTATTGTGCTCATAGACAGACTTGTCTTTGGAACTTTTTGTGTGTATATGACTTGAGGTTTATCACATTCTTTCCTTGGAGGAAAAAGCCTATAATGGCAGAAGGCTGTAAAAGAGACCCAGTTTGGCAATATTTTAATGAAGTTCCTTTACCATTGCCAACTATAATAAACTTCAAAGCTAAGGGGGAACCATTCAAGAAATATATGTTTGCTGAAGATATTTTAAAGAAAGTCACACCAGTGAACTGGTGGAAGTCACTTAAGCACTTGGATTTAGAGACTGTTCAAGTAATGATTTCACTTTTAACAGCAGTAGCTTCTTCTGCAGGCGTTGAAAGAATATTCTCTTCCTTTGGACTCATTCATTCTAAATTGAGAAATCGTTTGGGACCCAATAAAGCAGGAAAGCTTGTTTTTCTTTTCCAGATTATGAACAAAGAAGAAGCTGAAGATGACGAGTGAGCTAAGGAGGACAGTATTTAAGTTTTTCATGTGTAGGCTGGGCTACAGTTTCTTAAAATATATATATATATATATATATATATATATATATATATATATATATATATATATATATATATATATATTTTTTATTTTTTTTTTTGTTTATCCAAATTAGTTAACCAACATGGATGTTTGTTTAAGCAAATAAAATATGCTGTAATGTTATTGTTTCAGTTGAATAAATCTATTTAAATTATTATTAAAGGGACACTGAACTTAAATTTTTTCTTTCATAATTCAGATAGAGCATGACATTTTAAGCAACTTTCTAATTTACTCCTATTATCAAATTGTATTTATTCTCTTGGTATCTTTATTTGAAATGCAAGAATGTAAGTTTAGATGCTGGCCCATTTTTTGTAAACAACCTGGGTTGTCCTTGCTGATTGGTGGATAAATTCATCCACCAATAAAAAAGTGCTGTCCACAGATCGGAAAAAAAAAAAGCTTAGATGCCTTTTTCAAATAAAGATAGTAAGTGAACGAAAAAAAATTAATAGGAGTAAATTAGAAAGTTGCTTAAAATTGAATGCTCTATCTGAATCATGGAATAAAAAAAATGGGTTCATTGTCCCTTTAAAAGGTAATGATTATTTATCTCCTTCCTAAGTACAACAGAAAAGTTGTCCAAATATGAATTATATTTATTAACCTATTAAACTGGGGATAAAAAAACTAACATGAAAAGTTATTCTAAAAATCTTCATCTACTTTCATATTAAAGTTATACCAGCAAGAATTAGTCTTTATGTAGAAAAACATAATTTATGTAAGAACTTACCTGATAAATTCATTTCTTTCATATTAGCAAGAGTCCATGAGCTAGTGACGTATGGGATATACATTCCTACCAGGAGGGGCAAAGTTTCCCAAACCTCAAAATGCCTATAAATACACCCCTCACCACACCCACAATTCAGTTTAACGAATAGCCAAGAAGTGGGGTGATAAGAAAGGAGCGAAAGCATCAAAAATAAGGAATTGGAATAATTGTGCTTTATACAAAAAAATCATAACCACCACAAAAAGGGTGGGCCTCATGGACTCTTGCTAATATGAAAGAAATGAATTTATCAGGTAAGTTCTTACACAAATTATGTTTTCATTCATGTAATTAGCAAGAGTCCATGAGCTAGTGACGTATGGGATAGCAGATACCCAAGATGTGGAACTTCCACGCAAGAGTAACTAGAGAGGGAGGGAGGGATAAAATAAAGACAGCCAATTCCGCTGAAAAAATACACAACCCAAATCAAAAAGTTTTAATCTTATAATGAAAAAAACTGAAATTATAAGCAGAAGAATCAAACTGAAACAGCTGCCTGAAATACTATTCTACCAAAAACTGCTTCTGAAGAAGAGAAAACATCAAAATGGTAGAATTTAGTAAAAGTATGCAAAGAAGACCAATTTGCAGCTTTGCAAATTTGATCAACAGAAGCTTCATTCCTAAAAGCCCAGGAAGTAGAAACTGACCTAGTAGAATGAGCCGTAATCCTTTGAAGCGGGGACTTACCCGACTCCACATAAGCATGATGAATCAAAGACTTTAACCAAGATGCCAATGAAATGGCAGTAGCCTTCTGACCTTTTCCTGGAACCAGAAAAGATAACAAATAGACTAGAAGTCTTTCTAAAACCTTTAGTAGCTTCAACATAATATTTCAAAGCTCTTACTACATCCAAAGAATGTAAAGATCTCTCCAGAGAATTCTTAGGATTAGGACACCATGAAGGGACAACAATTTCTCTACTAATGTTGTTAGAATTCACAACCTTAGGTAAGAATTTAAATGAAGTCCGCAACAACGCCTTATCCTGATGAAAAATCAGAAAAGGAGATTCACAAGAAAGAGGAGATAACTCAGAATCTCTTCTAGCAGAAGAGATGGCCAAAAGGAACAACACTTTCCAAGAAAGTAATTTAATATCCAGAGAATGCATAGGTTCAAACGGAGGAGCCTATAAAGCCCTCAGAACCAAATTAAGACTCCAAGGAGGAGAGATTGACTTAATGACAGGCTTGATACGAACCAAAGCCTGTACAAAACAATGAATATCAGGATGATTAGCAATCTTTCTGTGAAAAAGAACAGAAAGAGCAGAGATTTGACCTTTCAAAGAGCTTGCAGACAAACACTTATCCAAACCTTCCTGAAGAAACTGTAAAATTCTAGGAATTCTAAAAGAATGCCAAGAGAATTTATGAGAAGAACACCAAGAAATGTAAGTCTTCCAGACTCGGTAATAAATCTTCCTAGACACAGATTTACGAGCCTGTAACATAGTATTAATCACTGAGTCAGAGAAACCTCTATGACTAAGAATCAAACGTTCAATCTCCATACCTTCAAATTTAATGATTTGAGATCCTGATGGAAAAATGGGCCTTGAGATAGAAGGTCTGACCCTTAACGGAAGTGTCCAAGGTTGGCAACTTGCCATCCGAACGAAATCCCCATACCAAAACCTGTGAGGCCATGCTGGAGCCACCAGCAATACAAACGAACATTCCATTAGAATTTTGGAAATCACTTTTGGAGGAAGAACTAGAGGCGGAAAGATATAAGCAGGTTGATAATTCCAAGGAAGCAACAACGCGTCCACTGCTTCCACCTGAGGATCCCTGGATCTGGACAGATACCTGGGAAGTTTGTTTAGATATGAGGCCATCAGATCTATTTCTGGAAGTCCTCAGATTTGAACAATCTGAAGAAATACCTCTGGGTGAAGAGACCATTCGCCCGGATGTAACATCTGGCGACTGAGATAATCCGCTTCCCAATTGTCTACACCTGGGATGTGAACCGCAGAAATTAAACAGGAGCTGGATTCCGCCCATACAAGTATCCGAGACACTTCTTTCATAGCCTGAGGACTGTGAGTCCCACCTTGATGATTGACATACGCCACGGTTGTGACATTGTCTGTCTGAAAACAAACAATTCTCTTCAGAAGAGGCCAGAACTGAAGAGCTCTGAAAATCGCACGAAGTTCCAAAATGTTGATTGGTAATTTCGCCTCCTGAAATTCCCAAACCCCCTGTGCTGTCAGAGATCCCCATAGAGCTCCCCAACCTGAAAGACTTGCATCTGTTGAGATCACAGTCCAGGTTGGACGAACAAAAGAGGCCCCTTGAATTAGACGGTGATTCAACCACCAAGTCAGAGAAGATCGAACATTGGGATTTAAGGATATTAATTGTGATATCTTTGTATAATCCCTGCACCACTGGTTCAGCATACAAAGCTGGAGTGGTCTTATGTGAAAACGAGCAAAAGGGATCGCGTCCGATGCAGCAGTCATGAGACCTAGAATATCCATGCACAAAGCTACTGAAGGGAACGATTGAGACTGAAGGTTTCGACAAGCTGAAACCAATTTCAGACGTCTCTTTTCTGTTAGAGACAAAGTCATGAACACTGAATCTATTTGAAAACCCAAAAAGGTTACCTTTGTCTGAGGAATCAAGGAACTCTTTGGTAAATTTATCCTCCAACCATGTCTTTGAAGAAACAACACAAGTTGATTCGTATGAGGTTCTGCAGAATGTAAAGACTTAGCAAGTACCAAGATATCGTCCAAATAAGGAAATACCACAATACCCTGTTCTCTGATTACAGAGAGAAGGGCACCGGGAACCTTGGAAAAGATCCTTGGAGCTGTTGCTAGGCCAAACGGAAGAGCAACAAACTGGTAATGCTTGTCTAGAAAAGAGAATCTCAGGAACTGATAGTGATATGGATGAATTGGAATATGAAGATATGCATCCTGTAAGTCTATTGTAGACATATAATGCCCTTGCTGAACAAAAGGCAAAATAGTCCTTATAGTCACCATTTTGAATGTCTGTATCCTTACATGACGATTCAATATTTTTAGATCCAGAACTGGTCTGAAGGAATTCTTCTTTGGTACAATGAATAGATTTGAGTAAAAACCCCAGACCCCGTTCCAGAACTGGAACTGGCACAATTACCCCAGCCAACTCTAGGTCTGAAACACATTTCAGAAACGCCTGAGCCTTCACTGGGTTTACTGGAATGCGTGAGAAAAAATCTTCACAGGCGGCCTTACCTTGAAACCTATTCTGTATCCTTGTGAAACAATGTTCTTAATCCAAAGACTGAATCTAATTGATCCAAATATCTTTGAAAAATCGTAACCTGCCCCCTACCAGCTGTGCTGGAATGAGGGCCGCACCTTCATGCGGATTTGGGAGCTGTTTTTTACTTTCTAAAAGGCTTGGATTTATTCCAGACTGGAGAAGGTTTCCAAACGGAAACCGTTCCTTTAGGGGAAGGGTCAGGCTTCTGTTCCTTATTCTGACGAAAGGAACGAAAACGATTAGCAGCCCTATATTTACCTTTAGATTTTTTGTCCCGAGGCAAAAAGGTTCCTTTTCCCCCAGTAACAGTTGAAATTATAGAATCCAACTGTGAACCAAATAATTTATTACTTTGGAAAGAAAGAGAAAGCAATGTTGACTTAGAAGTCATATCTGCATTCCAAAATTTTAAGCCAAAAAGCTCTTCTAGCTAAAATAGCTAAAGACATATACCTGACATCAATTCTAATGATATCAAAAATGGCATCACAAATAAAGTTATTAGCATGTTGAAGAAGTTTAACAATGCTATAAGCATTATGGTCTGACACTTGTTGCGCTAAAGCCTCCAACCAGAAAGTGGAAGCTGCAGCAACATCAGCCAAAGAAATAGCAGGTCTAAGAAGTTTACCCGATCATAAATAAGCTCTCCTTAGAAAGGATTCAAGCTTCCTATCTAAAGGATCCTTAAAGGAAGTACTATCCGCCGTAGGAATAGTAGTACGTTTAGCAAGAGTAGAGATAGCCCCATCAACTTTAGGGATGTTGTCCCAAAACTCTAATCTATCAGATGGCACAGGGTACAATTTCTTAAACCTTGGAGAAGGAGTAAATTAAGTACCCAGACTATTCCATTCCCTAGAAATTACTTCTGAAAAAGCATCAGGAACTGGAAAAGCTTCTGGAATAACTACATGAGGTTTAAAAACCGATTTTAAACGCTTAGTAGATTTAGTATCAAGAGGACTAGACACCTCCATATCTAATGCAATCAACACTTCTTTAAGTAAAGAACGAATAAACTCCATCTTAAATAAATATGAAGATTTATGAGTGTCAATATCTGAGGCAGAATCTTCTGAACCAGATAGATCCTCCTAAGAAATAGATAAGTCAGAATGATGGCGGTCACTTAAATTCATCTGAAATATGAGAAGTTTTAAAAGACCTTTTACGTTTACTGGAAGGAGCAACAGACCGAGCCTTCCTAATAGAATTAGAAACAAATTGTTTTACATTAACAGGGACATCCTGAACATTCGATGTTTAAGGAAAAACAGGTAAAAGGATTATTACTAATGGAGACATTATCTGCGTTAGAAAGTTTATCATGACAACACAAACTACAGCCGGAGGAACAGTTACCAAAAGTTTACAACAAATGCACTTAGCTTTAGTAGAACCAACATCAGGCAGCGTCTTTCCAGAAGTAGATTCTGATCCAGGGTCAGGTTGTGACATCTTGCAATATGTAATAGAAAAAAACATATAAAGCAAAATTATCAAATTCCTTAAATGACAGTTTCAGGAATGGTAAAAAATGCAAAATAAACAAGCCTCTAGCAACCAGAAGCAACAAAAAAGTGAGACTTAAATAATGTCAAAAAAAAGTGGAAACAAGTATGACGCCCACATTTTTTGGCGCCAAGAACAATGCCCATATTTTTGGCGCCAAATATGACGCCACATCCTCTGGCGCCGAGAACGACGCCCACATTTTTTGGCGCAAAAAAGTCTAACACACATGCGTCAAAAAATGACGCAACCACGAACAAACTTCCGGCGTCAACTATGGCGCCGGAAATGACAATTTTGCGCCAAAAAAGTTTGCGCCAAAATGAAGCAATAAATTGAAGTCTTTTCTGCCCCCGCGAGCCCGCAGCCTGCAGGGAAAAAAGTCAATTGAAAATTTTTAAGGTAAGAAAAAATATTTATTCATATGCATTATCCCAAAATAATGAAACCGACAGTCTGAATGAAGGAATACTGATTATCCTGAATCATGGCAAATATAAGTTTAAACACATGTATTTAGAACTTTACATATAAAGTGTCCAACCATAGCTTTGAGTGTCATAAATAAAAATAAGACTTACTTACCCTAAGACACTCATCTACATATAGTAGATAGCCAAACCAGTACTGAAACGAGAATCAGTAGAGGTAATGGTATATAAGAGTATATCGTCGATCTGAAAAGGGAGGTAGGAGAAGAAATCTCTACGACCGATAACAGAGAAGCTATTAAATAGATCCCCTAGAGGAAGACCATTGAATTCAAATAGGCAATTCTCTCTTCACATCCCTTTGACATTCACTGCACTCAGAGGAAAACCGGGCTTCAGCCTGCTGCTAAGCGCATATCAACGTAGAATCTAGCACAAACTTACTTCACCACCTCCATGGGAGGCAAAGTTTGTAAAACTGAATTGTGGGTGTGGTGAGGGGTGCATTTATAGGCATTTTGAGTTTTGGGAAACTTTGCCCCTCCTGGTAGGAATGTATATCCCATACGTCACTAGCTCATGGACTCTTGCTAATTACATGAAAGAAAAGGGCTTTTTGGGGTGCTGTCCTTACAGCAGAGATCAGATGAGTCCTTCAGGACTGTAGTGGACACTGAATACACTAGCCTAGCTATCGATTTCCCTATTAATCAACAGCAGCTACACTGTCCCTCCTCTCCCTAAGAATGCAGCTTCCGAATGAATCTAAAATGGATGCTGTCCAGGAGGTAGGGGGTCTGCTGCTGATTGGCTGGAATGTGCCTGCTGACTGAGGTACAGGGTCAAAGTATTACTTAATGATGACTAATAGGGGGCGGATCGAACATCGCAAATGTTCGCCCGCCGTGGCGAACATGCTATGTTCGCCGGGAACTATTCGCCGGCGAACTATTCGCAACATCACTACTGACGGGGCATGATATAACAAATTCAAGAGTTTAAAAGTAAATATTACAAGATTAACAACTAATGCCTTTTATTTTTAAATATTTAAATACCTTACTTTAAAGAGACACTGTACCCAAATTATTTCTCTCATGATTCAGATAGGGCATGCAATTTTAAGCAACTTTCTAATTTACGCCTATGATCAAATTTTATTCATTCTCTTGGTATCTTTATTTTAAAGCAAGAATTTAAGTTTAGGTGCCGGCCCATTTTTGGTGAACAACCTGGGTTGTCCTTGCTGATTGGACAGCACCAATAAACAAGTGCTGTCCATGGTTCTGAACTACAAATTGGCTGGCTCCTTAGCTTAGATGCCTTTTTCAAATAAAGAAAGCAAGAGAACGAAGAAAAATTGATAATAGGAGTAAATTAGAAAGTTGCATAAAATTGCTTGCTCTAGAGAAATTTCGCCATCCTATGCCATCTGCATCTCCCTTGACAGATAAGCTGTCCGGGAAACCTTGGCAGATAGAAGCATTCTACCTACTTCTTCCCCGGAGGGCATTATACCAGATTACACTCCGTAGGGAGTTATTGAGCAATGGAGCCGGAAAGTGACATTGCCGCGCACTTTTGCCTATTTTTGAGCGCCTTTTCCTGAGCTACAAAAATCTACAGGAGGTGGTTCAGGCAACTAAAAGAACTTGTCCCTCGGTATCCGGCAAGACACCGGCACTGATAACTAACCACCAACAGTCAAAGCACGATTCCTCATGCAGCACCGTGGGGTTGGATGACACGCAGCCCGATTCGAGTAATGACAGGCAGCTAACTCGAAACCCCTGGAGATCCTCCTTGCTGAAAGGGGCCAACTACCTTGGCTTCAAACCCGCTCTGAGAGACAAGACTACTGAAGCTACGCAACGCATAAATCCTCCACGCTTACCAATGTCAGCAGTAGATTGGCTCTCCATATCGCCACGGCTCTGGATGGACACGCATTGTCTGCACGGAGGAGTACGAGTGGAACGGCACTTACTGGCACCTGCAGCGGGTCTTTCTAAGATGGCGCAAATACCTTCGTGGAGGGGTCAGGGGGTGTTGAACATTGTTTGGCACACTTCGGACTACTCGATGGAAAAAGATGTCCGCCGTGGCTCAAGCTTTATGGATGCGATTGCTCTGCCAAGGAGCGGAGTGGGGTGACTTCATACATCAGGACAGTGTAAGCTGGCCCGGAGGTAGCCGACACTTCTTAAGGGACACAACTTTTCAATCCCTACACTCTGGCTATCGAGCGTTCTGTTGCACGATTTGTCTGGGTTTCTCCTGTTTTTCAATTACCAGCATTTCCACTGCTAGGGCCAAGTGAATTTATCAGCTGCAATCCTTGGGCTGACGCTTGGCACTTTGGGTCTGCATTGTTTTGGATGACTTATGGTTTAGTATGTTTGATTATAGTGCTTCCCTATAACACTAAATTCTAGCTGATAACATTATGATAGTTGTGCTTTTACATGTCTCCTACACTACCTCTGTCAATTAAGAATACTGTCACAGCTCATGGCCACATGCCTGGTTTGATTTGGATGATCAGTCTGTTATATTGTTTAACCAATGTTTTGTTATGGTGTCCTTAACATGCACTATATATCTTATTAATGTTTACTTTGACTGCACTGCACACATCAGGTTTACCCCTTTTATTACTACGCTACTGCAACTTACTGCTTCATGTTACATGCCAATTTGCAAGTTTAGCAGAGAGGATCTTGGCGGATATAGCAAATTAAGTAATGCCTGCCTACTCATTAGAACATCTTAATTTACTTTGCCAACAGCCTTGGAAACATTTAGGAGTAGATACAGAGGTAGTTCACCATTATATGTACCGGTCCTCTCACTTAACGACAGCACTTTGAGATAGCTCTTAAATGTCTATCCTTTATTTGTATGCTATGTTATGCTATGTTATATTTTATCACATGAGTGGCACTTTGGGTGAATGCATGCGTAGAGATGGACACATTATATAAGGATTCTTTGAACTGCATAGTATTGTGTAGAACATTTGCCAACTGAAATTAGGTTTGTCATATCAATCCAAAACCCGTCAGATCATGCAAAGTATTTTGTTTGTTTTCTTAATGTTCAACCCATGCTCCTCTTATAGAACGGACATGTGTCCCTCATACTGTATTCGTTGCTTTGGAAGATTGTCAATTATCCTTGGCATTTAGGGGTCTACCCTCAATGTGGCAATCTTTCCCACGTTGATGAGGGGCATTGTAAATTAAATCCATATTGCCCCATCACAAATTCATATACATTTATATTGCATGTTTCACCTTGCAGGATCTCGGTATCTATACAATTTTAGTCTATCAATATATAACTATTCGGTAATATACATAACATTAACTCATCCTCTCAACCCGGGTATAGAGAAGAACCTCATTGTGATTTATCTAAAAGACATGCTGAATTTCTCATTCTATAGTTTGGAATAAAAATATGGGCGCAATACTTACACATGACCCACTATACTTCTTTTAAACGCCCCTAGTACTTTAAATATAAGCATTCTTACCTAGCATCATATCCCTGCATGTGTAATCTTTTACGGTGATCTTATGTACTGAACATGTCAGTTGAACTGAGTCCCCACTTTGTAAGGCCTATTAATGTTGATACTATTTATTACTCTCAGGGTACTGACACACTATTACGGACCGGCCAATAGTAATTAACGAGGGCATCCATATCTCTTTTGGAGGGTGTCACGTATTCCATTGGAAAATGTATTAGTTTGTAGATTTATTTTGTTTTTTGGTTTATAGAGGTTTAATTTGGTTATGTTAGTTTACTTAAAATAAAACCCCAACATTATGGTACAAGTGAGTACATATGCGAGAATGTTTTCTAATCCATTACAGTCTTTTATAGACCTTAATACAAATATGAAAATGGTATTCTACTATATTTGATAAAAATCTGTTGTTGCATGTTGTAATCTCATATTGTCTTATCAACTTCATATTATCTTGACACACCCTGCGTGGTGGGTTATTGACTTGTAATTTCTTACTGTACCATTTGCTGGTTATAAATAAAATTTAAAAAAAAAAATTGCTTGCTCTATATGAATCACAAGAGAAAAAATTTGGGTTCAGTGTCCCTTTAAGGAAAGAAAGCAGAGAACAAATAGGTGAAAAGAGGAGAAGGGAAGTAAGGGGGGGGGGGTGATCCATTTGTAAGAGAAGATAGGAGGGTAAGGGAGTATTAAGGCCTATTACCTAGTGCCGGAGATGTGTATTGAGTCCCAATAGAAATGGACCTCCTGTAAGGTGGTTCAATTTCCATTTTTATAGTAAGAATATTCTTCTAGGGAGAGGAGCTCTGAAGTATGGAGTTTCCAATCCTGTAAAGTTGGGATGTGTGCTGATTTCCACTTTCGTGCTATTAGTGATTTTGCGCTATTAAGACAGATTTGTAATACTTTCCAGCTAATTTTGCACATTTTCGATCTTGTAAATGAAGGATAGCAGTAGTGGGCGATAGTGTAAAAGATTTTCCCAAAACAAGTTTTTAAGAAAAAAAAAAAAGACTTAAAAGACAGTCTAGGCCAAAATAAAATTTCATGATTCAGATAGGAGCATGTAATTTTAAACAATTTTCCAATTTACTTTTATCACCAATTTTGCTTTGTTCTCTTGGTATTCTTAGTTGAAAGCTTAACCTAGGAGGTTCATATGCTAATTTCTTAGACCTTGAAGGCCATCTCTTTTCAGAATGCATTTTAACAGTTTTTCACCACTAGAGGTTGTTAGTTTACGTATTTCCTATAGATAACACTGGGCTCATGCACGTGAAGTTATCTGGGAGCAGGCACTGATTGGCTAAACTGCAAGTCTGTCAAAAGAACTGAAATAAAAGGGGCAGTTTGCAGAGGCTTAGATACAAGATAATCACAGAGGTTAAAAGTATATTAAAGGGACATAATACTCATATGCTAAATCACTTGAAACTGATGCAGTATAACTGTAAAAAGCTGACAGGAAAATATCACCTGAGCATCTCTATGTAAAAAAGGAAGATATTTTACCTCACCATCTCCTGAGCTCAGCAGAGTAAGTTCTGTGTAAAAAGTTATACTCAGCTGCTCCCAGCTGCAGGTAAAAAAAATTAAAAAAATGAAGAAATGAACAGCAGCCAATCAGCATCAGCAGTGCTGAGGTCATGAACTCTTACTGTGATCTCATGAGATTTGACTTAACTCTCATGAGATTTCATAGTAAGCTTCCTTTACCTGGTTGGTGAAATAATATGAGAGTGCACGATGCTAGTCCCTTCAGATGTCCCAGGACAAACACACTAAAATGCTGCTTAGAAATTCTTTACAATGGGAGGTGGCTACTGAGGAACTTTTGAGGTAAAATATCTTTCTTTTTTACATAGAGATGTTCAAGTGATATTTTCTAATCAGCTTTTTACAGCTATGCTGCATCACTTTCAAGTGTTTAAACATTTGGGTATTATGGCTCTTTAATATAAATGTTGGTTATGCAAAACTGGGGAATGGGTAATAAAAGGGATTATCTATCTTTTAAAACAATAAAAATTCTGGTGTAGACTGTCCCTTTAATGGCTTCCCAAAATGGTGACAATGTTTGGCATTCCCACCATATGTGTAGTATATTCCCTTTAACAAGAATCACTGTCCTTTGGGTAAATTTGTTTAATTCTCACAGGTGTGAGATCACACTGAATGAATCATGAGATTCAAATTTGATGGTAACATTTTAACGGCATATGCTTTGGGAACTTGGGGATAATTGCGTGTCACCACACGTGTGTACTATTCTATGATTGGGCATATGATATTGTCCGCTGCTCATATCTGTACATAAATGTCAACTAACCATTCTATTGTTTCCCAGACTCTCTTGTTACTACAGTCAGTGAGTAATACCTTGCCACTTAGACCCCCATGATTATACTGTCCTGGTATAGCTCCCAGTGAATATAGTGGAGTCCAGTGAGTAGTGCACTTCATAGGTTTTGATAGCTTAGATCCCTTTTATTCTGTCCTGTTTAATAACCCCCTTTGGTGATTTCTAAGGTTTACAGGTGTCAGATGTGTGTAGCTGGTCTGAGCTCCAATAGTGCTATCTTATAAATCTTTATGCACTTTCACATTGATTGCCTGTGCTGTTAGTGACCGGTGACTCAATTTAAACATGAATTTTACATTGTATTTATGTGAGTTTGAGGGATTATCTTCCTCTGTTTTTAGTGTGACTAGTATCCCACTCTTGATTAGTGTGATACTGTATACATCTCATTAAAAAAAAAAATACCCATTTAAAAGAGTGCTGTAGCTCCTGTCTTTTTTGCAGGTATGTTTGTTTATTTGCATACCTCTTTCTTTACGTACAGTTTGAATATGTTAAATATAGGAGTACCTGCTAATAGCTGTGGGTTGTGAGTGCAACTGAAAACTTAGCCCACACTACTGTTCTTGCCCAGCAAAATAGTACATCCTGGGTAGAGGATACTTACCAGTATATGCAACAGGTGTAGCTCGACAAAGCCAAAAGGGGAAGGCTGCAGGATAAATTCCAGCATAGGCTAGTGGCAAACTCCCACTGCCCTTGGTACTCCTCTACATCACTCTGTCCTATTCTCAGCTCTCTGATGGGATTATGAGTTCACACAGTTCTGAGAACCCCTGTACACAATTAATCTTTAAGAATCTCAAGATTTCACATTCTCCTGTGGAGGTAAAACAAAACACCACAACCTGAGGTGT